>NC_089225.1:37671521-37976586 GCF_963924675.1 Phocoena phocoena | reverse complement strand
TTTCTTTCTTTGTGACATCTTTGTCTGGTTTTGGTATCAGGGTGATGGTGGCCTCGCAAAATGAGTTTGGGAGTGTTACTCCCTCTGCTATATTTTGGAAGAGTTTGAGAAGGACAGAACACTCTATGACGTAAATCACAGCAAGATCCTTTTTGACCCACCTCCTAGAGAAATGGAAATAAAAACAAAAAGAAACAAATGGGACCTAATGAAACTTAAAAGCTTTTGCAAAGCAAAGGAAACCATAAACAAGACGAAAAGACAACCCTCAGAATGCGAGAAAATATTTGCAAATGAAGCAACTGACAAAGAATTAATCTCCAAAATTTACAAGCAGCTCATGCAGCTCAATATCAAAAAAACAAACAACCCAATCCAAAAATGGGCAGAAGACTTAAATAGACATTTCTCCAAAGAAGATATACAGATTGACAACAAACACATGAAAGAATGTTCAACATCATTAATCATTAGAGAAATGCAAATCAAAAGTACAATGTGGTATCACCTCACACCAGTCAGAATGGCCATCATCAAAAAATCTACAAACAATAAATGCCGGAGAGGGTGTGGGGAAAAGGGAACCCTCTTGCACTATTGGTGGGAATGTAAATTGATACAGCCACTATGGAGAACAGTATGGACGTTCCTTACAAAACTAAAAATAGAACTACCATATGGCCCAGCAATCCCACTCCTGGGCATATACCCTGAGAAAACCATAATTCAAAAAGAGTCATGTACCACAATGTTCACTGCAGCTCTATTTAGCCAGGACATGGAAGCAACTGAAGTGTCCATCGACAGATGAACGGATAAAGAAGATGTGGCACATATATACAATGGAATGTTACTCAGCCATAAAAGGAAACAAAATTGAGTTATTTGTAGTGAGGTGGATGGACCTACAGTCTGTTATACAGAGTGAAGTAAGTCAGAAAGAGAAAAACAAATACTGTATGCTAACACACATATATGGAATCTAAAAAAAAAAAAAAAAGTTCTGAAGAACCTAGGGGCAGGACTGAAATAAAGATGCAGATGTAGATAATGGACTTAAGGACACAGGGAGGGGGAAGGGTAAGCTGGGATGAAGTGAGAGAGTGGCATGGACCTATATATACGACCAAATGTAAAATAGATAGCTAGTGGGAAGCAGCCACATAGCACAGGGAGATCAGCTTGGTGCTTTGTGAACACCTAGAGGGGTAGGATAGGGCTTGTGGGAGGGAGATGCAAGAGGGAGGAGATATGGGGATATATGTATATGTATAGCTGATTCACTTTGTTATAAACCAGAAACTAACACACCATTGTAAAGCAATTATACTCCAATAAAGATGTTAAAAAAAAAAGCAACTAGAATAATGAAAAGAATTTCTACTGACTTTTATCAGAAACTGTAAGCCAAAAGACAATGGAATGGCATCTTTAAAATGATGTAAGGAAAAAAATTGCTGTTAGTATATAAGTATATATTGCTGTATATAAGTCTATATAGAGTGGAAATATCCTTCAAAAATGTAGGCAAAATTTTCAGGTTGACAAAGGTGAGAATGTGTTTTCAGCAGACCTACACTATAAGAAATATTAAAGAAAGTTCTTTAGTCTAAATGAAAATGATACCAGATAGAAAGATGAAGAAATAAAAAACCAGAAATGGTAAATATGTGAGCGAAAATAAATTTTTTTTCTTATTTTAAAAATTTTTAAGAAGACAGTGGACTGTTCAAACAAAAATAATGACAAAATGTTATCTTGGTGCATTTATAATGTGTGTAGAAGTAAAATTCATGGCAACAATAGTAAAAAGAAAGGAAATAGTATAAATGCAGATATAGTAATAAGAAGTTCTTACGTCATACGGAAATTAGGTGATATTAAGTCAAAAGTTAGGGATGTGTATTTTAACCCTGATAAAATTACTACAATGTAAAATTAAACAATAGAGGATATACAATGGAATAGTTAGAAATACTCAATCCATAAGAAGGCAATAATGGAAGATAAAAAGGAAAAAAAAGCCGATGGGACATATAGAAAACAAGTAGTAAGACAGTAGAACTATACATTAACATATAAATAATTACATTAAAATGGATTAAACACTTTAATGAAAATAAAGAGATCAGATGAGAAATTAAAAGAACAACAACTGGATGGTCTTTACAGGGCATACACTTTAAATGTAAATATGCAGGTTAGTTAGAAGTAAAATGCTGTGGAAATACTAATTATAAGCAAGCTGAGCAAATGAATTAATTTCAGACAAATAGATTTCAAGAAAAGAATTATGGGAGAAAAGAGACATTTTATAATAATAAATGGTCAATTTATTAGGAAGATATGACAAACTTAAGTGAGTATGAACCAAATAAGTATTTTAAATATATTAATCAACAACTTCCAGAACTAAAGAGAGAAATAGACAAGTCTATAAATACAAAGATTTTAAAAGCCTTCTTTCAGTTATTGATAGAATAAGTAAACAAACAAAAAAGAACACTAAACCCAAACACAGTAAAATACACATCCTTTGCAAGTGAACATTAAACATTCACTATGATTGGCCATAAATTAAGTCTAAATAAATTCAAAGGATTAAAAATTTGATTTTATAAAAATGTAAAACTTATCAGAAAATGAATAGGCAAGCTGCATACTAGGAGGAAATACTTGCATAATTTATATCTAAAAACCTGTATCTAGATGATATAAAATACTCCTAAATTCAGTAATAAGAAGAAAACCTCTGAAATGGAGAAAAAAAAACCTGAATAGACACTTATAAAGAATGATATACATATGGCCAATAGCACATGAAAACATGCTCACCATCATTAATTATCAGGGGTATATGTATGAGATAGCACGTAGAGTGGTATACAATTTAAAAGTCTGACAACACCAAGTATTGATGAGCATACAGAGCAAATGGAACTCTCATGCATGCCAGTGGGAATGTAAAATGGTAGAACCACTTTGGAAAACTGTTTGGAAATGTCTTATAGAGTTAAATGTCTACCCTAACTCTAACCCAGCACTCCTACTCCTATCATTTATTCAACAGAAATAAAAATATATGTCTACAAAAGCACTCGTACAAGAATGTTTACAGAATTTTTATTCATAAAGTCCCCAAACTGGAAATAGTCCAAATATCTACCAGCAGGATTATGAAGAAACATGAGATATTATTCAGCAACCAAAAGAAACAAACAAGATTCTAACAGGACTGCATAGGTAGGGGTGAGGGGTAGGTGGCATGGTAGGGACTGATTCAGTAGTTTTCCAGAGTAAAAATTCTGGAGTGACATATTCTTTATCTTCATAGGTATGTGAGTTCCACAGGTATATGAATTTGTCAAAATTAATTGAACTGCTCTCTGAAAATCTGTACATATCTTTATGAACAATAAAAAAAGAAATGCTTCTAGGGCCAAGATATTTACAAATAAATGTAAACTTCTAATTTTTCTCCCTAAGTATAGTTTTTTTCTCTCTCACTTTTAGGGTTACACCAGAGACAAAACGAAAAATCCAAAACTCCTGGCTAAGAAAATTTAGCAAGTCAGAGACACCTTAGAAATTCAACATTAGTGTTGTGCTCCTTTTGAGTTCCTGTAGTTTTATGCTGCCGAGATGGAGGTTAGGGCTCATTCAATATACTTTATGATCCAAAAATGCCTAGTTATTGAAGAGCTTCTTACCTTCATCCCCCCAACACCTGCAGAGGCTTATAAAGCACTCTATTTGTATCTTTAAAGTTCCTGGTGTGTAAGCAGAAATGAGAAAGATTTAAAAGCTCTATGACTTCCCACCTGCTGATTTTGAGAGTACGGAGAATCTTTAATCAAACAAACTGCAATTCTTTAGGGAGAATATTTTATATATATTTTGCTAATGTTGAAGCTGTTTCCATGGAATAATCCTATATTTTTTAAAATTAATGCTGACATTTTGAATTACTCTTCAATATTCGGTGAAAAATTAATTGTTGATGAAATATCCCTTATTAAAACAAAGCCTAGAATCCCTGAGGTTGTTGTCCTGCCAAATGAATCTCTTGATAGGGACAGCCAACTGCCATTTCCACACTGACCCCACGGATTTTTTTCTCCACCTTTTAAAGCTTTCACTTGAGCGTGAATAAAACCACTTCCTCTTGATATTTTCAGTACAACTGAGATAGTCTATAATTTTCAAAAAGATTTTAGTTAAGCTAATAATCAAGAAAAGAGAAAAAAAATCAGAGAATACAGGAAATAAAAACAGCTGATAAAATGCAGGTTTTGAAACCTATTCTTTCTAGTTTGTCCCTATATCTTACCTTTCAAGAAAGAGATTATTTTTCTGCTAATGTCTCACAAATTTTTTCTAGCATCCTTACTGGAGTATCGACTTCTCAATCCTTGGTTGGCAATTTTGTGATGGTCAGTGACATAGTGAAACCAGAAAAACCTGCTGTAAATAATGGCTCTACCAATTTTAAAACATTTTTTTGTTGAGATATAATTATATAACACTGTGTAAGTTTAAGTTGTGCAACATATTGATTTGATACATTTATATATTGCACTATGACTCCCACCATAGCATTAGCTAATACCTTTATCACATCACTTAATTATCATTTCTTTTTTTGTGGTGAGAACATTGAAGATCTAGTCTCCTAGCAACTTTGAAGTATGTAATGCATTAATGGTTTTGCCATGTTATCCTAGACCTAAAAATAAAAGCCAAAACTATGAGTGCTAAAGAAAACATGTGATAATAATATCTTTGCAAAATAGCGTACACCAAGATTTATTAGGACACAGTTTCTTACTTTGTAAAATATAGACATGGAAGACATTAGCATCTATCCCTCATTCTGCATAAAAAGACTCATTCTGATGCAAAGAATCGTCATTTTTATTTGGAAATTCAGCTCCTCTCCATTCACTCATATCATCTGGATGGAGCCCTATTCACAAGGACTGGGGGTGATTATGTAAAAGAGATTTAAGCCAATCAAGGTGCCCTATGTCTACGTCAATTTGTTCGGGAATGGGCAGGTAACCTAAGCCATGCCAATTAGAGTAAATCTTTATACAGAATTCCCAGAGCAAGAGTTCCTTGAGTATAAAGACTTGAGTATAAAGACTCTACTTTTTTTCTTTTTTAAGTTGAATTTGACTGGGTTTGCCAGTCCCATAATCTCTAGCAGCCATTTTGCAGCCACAAGGAAAGAGCCCTCTGGAACGAATGAAATTAGATATGGATGACATTGCTTTATCCTTTGTTTCTAGGAGAGCCTGATGCCAGGCATACCCTTGAATGATTGAATTATTAGAACCAATGTATTCTATTTTTTACTTGAGGCTAATTCACATTGGGTTTTCTATGCAACTGAAAGAATTTGCAGTGATACAAGAAATATTATCTATGACACAAGATTAGTCAGATGTACTGCTGTAAGAACATCTAGAAAATATTTTGTGATAGGTTATATAATGAAATGGAAGAAAGATAGGGTATAAATTCTCTACCACTTATTATTTATGTTATCTTTTATTTTAAATGGTATCAAGCATTTTTATGGCTGAGTAGTATTCCATTGTATATATGTACCACATCTTCTTTAACCATTCCTCTGCTGATGGACATTTAGGTTGTTTTCATGTACATAGGGGTACATGTATTTTTTTGAATTATAGTTTTGTCAGGACATACACCCACAAGTGGGATTGCTAAATCATATGGTAATTCTATTTTTAGTTCTATGGGGAACCTCCATAGTGCCTGCACCAACTTACATTCCCACCAACAGTGTAGGAGGGTTCCCTTTTCTCCACATCTTCTCCAGCACTTGCTATTTGTAGATTTTTTAATGATGACCATTCTGACTGGTGTGAGGTGGTACCTCATTGTAGTTTCGATTTGTATTTCTGTAATAGTTAGTGATGATGAGCATCTTTTCATGGGCCTATTGGCCATCTGTATGTCTTCTTTGGAGAAATGTCTATTTAGGTCTTCTGCCCATTTTTGGATAGGGTTGTTTGCTTTTTTTGTTGTTGAGTTGTATGAGTGTTTATATATTTTGGAAATTAAGCCCCTGCCAGTCACATCATTTGCAAATATTTTCTCTCATTCTGTAGGTTGTCTTTTTGTTTTGTTTATGGTTTCCTTTGCTATGCAAAAGTTTGTAAGTTTGATTAGGTCTCATTTGTTTATTTTTGTTTTCATTTCTATTGCCTTGGGAGACTGTGAAAGTCACTGTTAATATAAATTTTTTTTTTTTTTTTTTTAAGTTGAATTTGACTGGGAAATTTTTTTTTTTTACGCGGGCCTCTCACTGTTGTGGCCCCTTCCGGACGTGCAGCCTCAGCGGCCATGGCTCGCGGGCCCAGCCGCTCTGCGGCATGTGGGATCTTCCCGGACCGGGGCACGAACCCGTGTCTGCTGCATTGGCAGGCGGACTCTCAACCACTGCGCCACCAGGGAAGCCCTAATATAAATTTTTAATCTTTGACATCTGCTACACCCACCTTTTATTTTTGACCCTCTGACCTGAAGATCCTCACTCTATTCCCCTGAAGTAAATTGCATAGGAGCTTAACTAGTTTAGAAAATACGTTAGCTTCCATGGCCCCAATTTCTCAACCAAGTCCTCAGGAATTAGGCAGAGTGAGAAGAGAATGGAAATTAGTACTTGGAGATGAAAATGCAAGGGCTTTTTAGAGAAAGAGATGATATGTAAAAGACGGAGAGCTAAAAAGGAGTTCTGTGATCCAAAGAGTGGGCTAGCTGTTGTTCTCAACCCCGGCTACACAGTGGAATTACTGATGGATAGTTTTAAAAATAGCCATACCTGGGTTTCACTCTGGACGAATGAAATCAGATCTCATGGCTGAGGCAACTGACATTTGACTTTAAAGCTCCACAGATGATTCCAGTGTGCAGGCAGGATTGAAGGCCGTTGGGATAAAGGAAGAAAAAGTGGTGCTTTTCTTTTAGCTATGTCATTGTATTTATTTTTAAGCTTCAATTTTAATCCACGTATTCATTAGCTCACTAACTCCTGCATCTGTTCATTCATTAATCCTCTCATTTATTCAATTACTCATCTACACACTCATTCGATCAGCCACCCATTTATTTGTCCATCAATCCACTGACTTAGGGTCAGTCAGTCATGTAGTCAGTCATAAATATTATCATGTGCCTAAACTCTGCTTCTGGAGATAAAGAAGTGAATACAACAAAATAGGTCATTGCTTTTCAAAACCACCTGTTGGTTGTGTCAGTGTTTCTCACAGTTTGTGCTGAGAAATTACTTTTCTGCCTTATTAAAAGGGATTATGAGAAACACTGGCTGAAGTTACGAAAACTTTTCCTTTAATGTCATTTGCATGGACTGGTAATATCTCTGCATCTTTGACACATTTAAGGATACTGGAAGTTCTAATTTTAAATTTGCTGAAGTGAGATGATGACTGAGGAAAATAAATAAATAATGTGTAATTGCCACTTCCCTCCCACCTCACACCAAATAAAGTTTGGTTTAATATCTTCAGCTGAAAAAAATGCAGATAATCACTGTAATTAACGTCGGTTCAGTTCTTAGTCCTTTTTCTATTTCCAGATATTTCTAATTCCCATAAAAGGCTCATTTATACATCTTTTAATCCATTCAATTAAAACTTCTTATTAAAATGAGCCAAATTTTGGGTTGATATGCTTTGTTTTAGTTGCTGCTTATTTATTTGTACTGATTCATTCAGGCTTAATATAGATCATGTTACAGAGTCTATGGTTGCTGTTTATTTTTGTGCAAGAACAGGATGTAAGTACTACATGTTCTTGAACATCAATATCAATTTGATCTTTCTCACTTGCTGAATCCCATGATTGTTAAAGAAGTTTTACCCCTAGGGTATAATGCACATTTTAAAGTCATAGCTGTATTTAATGAGAAAGAAGGATTTGTCAGACTTCGTCAAAAATCCATTGGTCTACCAATTTTATATATTCCTGAACTTTTACAGCTCCCAGTTTTCATGTGCAATTTCTTTTAACAGGGCTTCCCAAATGAGTTGATAAAAATGTCCATCAGAGGTGCCTTGGGCTTAGCTCTTTGGAATTCTTTTGTTTACCCTCTTTTAATGAAATAATTTTTTAAAATATAAGTGTTTGTTAAATTATTTTTAGTGTGAGCATAATATAAACATGTTAACTTTTTTCAAAAGATGCAAAAGGGTATGAAAAAGTGAAAATACATCACCTTGGTTTTCTCACTACCAATCCTACTCCATAGACGTTAGCCAGTGTTAATTATTTCTTAAGTACCTCTTCCTGAAATTTTATATGTAGATAATATTGTATCTTTGGTTCCCCCAAAAGGGAGAAAGAAAAAAATTACCCAACAGCCTCTACCTCCAATTGGTGAAAAATTTCCAAACAAACTGTAACTCCCCCAAACTACCACATTAAGCATGCTGGGTGTGGGACAGTGTCTCCTGGGGAAGCCTCAGGGGAGGATGTGAGAAACGCTTGGTGTGAATATGAGGAAAAACGCTGTCAAATTAAGTCTCCTCCTCCTTCATGAAAACTTGGCCTTTCCATCACTGGAAAAAGAGACAGTTGAGGCTGAGAAAGTCTGAAACTGGTGCATGAGAGTTGCTTAATATGCTTTGTATGTATTAGCATGTGTGTGTGTGTGTGTGTGTGTGTGTGTGTGTGTGTGTGCGCGCGCGCACGTGCGCGCACATGCACATGCTCTTAATTTTATGTACTGAAAAATTATCAGTCTTTTAATTCATGGCTTACGGTATTACATTTCAAAACTGCTGGTGGATTAGATATTTTTCACTTCACAAAAATTTCCAGCTATCATTTATAATTGGTTGCCAGAAAAATTATAGTCAAGCTTAAGAAAGTTACTCATGGCCAAATAATTTCAAAAGGAAAATTATAAAAATCTTTCAAATATTTTTTACAGAAAAAAAATCATACTTATTATGGCATGTAGGTATATTTTAATGAGTTTTTTCCACTTTGTGTGGTGCCCCTGCAAGTAAGAAACTTAGGGTTAGTGAGGATCTTAAAGTGGCCTTGTGCTTAAAGGGCCATTTCTGAACCCTAGGATCGATACAGATTTTCTCTGACTCTTATCTTTGTTTGAAAATTCTCCTTTCAGAGGACTTAGATATATACTCTTAGAAGAAGAGGCCTATTGGCTAGAAGTTAGGGGTATAGCTAACGTGCATGCATGCATGCATACATACAAGCATAAAATACTTAGAACAAGTCTTAGGAAAAATGACAGAAATCTGGAAGATTTGGTACACTCACGACATCAATGAAAGAAGACGTAAGAAAAACAGATTTTTATTACCCCAAGTAAACGTATATGACTTGTGGAGATAATAATTTTCATTGGATTGAACTGAAAAAAAAGAGATGCAATGGGAAACATGGAGGTGTCTGCAGCCTCAATTTAGAAAAGCCATGATATTGGCTGGTGTAGGTCACTGTTTCAAAGATAAAGAGAACATTGTTCATCTAATGAGAATTTCTTTATTAGATGGGGAAGAGAAACTGTGTTCCCAGTGAGGGTTTATATATAGTACATCAAGATTCACTGTACTTGAACCAGTAGAGGTAGTTCCACACAAGCTTTCCTAAATTATCTCTGAAATTGATTAAAGCTAATTAAAGTTCAGGACTTTTACTTATTAATTAATTGGTTTTACTCCAGCATGCCCCCTTAATAGACAAAATTATGGAATTTTTTTTTTTTTGGCAAATCAACAGTGTCCAAACTGAAATGGGGATCTCAGAAACAAGCCAAAACTTTAAGAGTTTTTTCAGAGTTTAATTGCCTTCAAAATGTGAATTCTTTATGTTCCAGAACTTTAAATTACACATGAAATAACTTGACACGTTATAAAAATGTAATAGTCTATCTGAAATATTTTGATTAGATATTTTTCTGAAGGTATCTTCTGTTTTCTTTAAATACAGTGTTCATTTCTCATTCCCTCACACACTTGAGGACTATTCTCTGAATTATTAAACATGCTCTGTGCATGGCAAGTATATAAGAAATATGTGGAAAGGAATACGAATTTGTGATTAATACAAGGTAGGTTTGTGTGAGATATCATAATTTGCAAACAGCCTGAGAAATAGAATTTCTTTGGATTTAAAGATTACTTACAATCCATGGGAATGTTAGGAAGCAGCACCTCCACCACCTCAACCAATGCTCACTGTAGTCAGTCTTTTCAACTTGCCCACTTTCCTAAACTTTAAAAAAAAAATTGCGAGATAGCCTCATCCACAAGAGAGCAGACAGAAGAAGCAAGAAGAACTACAATTCTGCAGCCTGTGGAAGGAAAACCACATTCACAGAAAGACAGACAAAATGAAAAGGCAGAGGACTTTGTACCAGATGAAGGAACAAGATAAAACCCCAGAAAAACAACTAAATGAAGTGGAGATAGGCAACCTTCCAGAAAAAGAATTCAGAATAATGATAGTGAAGATGATTCAGGATCTCGGAAAAAGAATGGAGGCAAAGATAGAGAAGATGCAAGAAATGTTTTAAAAAGACCTAGAAGAATTAAGGAACAAACACCTAGAAAAATGAAAGCACAAACAAACAGAGATGAACAATACAATAACTGAAATGAAAACTACACTAGAAGGAATCAATAGAAGAATAACTGAGGCAGAAGAACGGACAAGTGACCTGGAAGGCAGAATGGTGGAATTCACTGCTGTGGAACACAATGAAGAAAAAAGAATGAAAAGAAATGAAGACCACTTAAGAGAAATCTGGGACAACATTAAACGCAACAACATTCGCATTATAGGGGTCCCAGAAGAAGAAGAGAGAGAGAAAGGACCCGAGAAAATATTTGAAGAGATTATAGTCGAAAACTTCCCTAACATGGGAAAGGAAATAGTCACCCAAGTCCAGGAAGCACAAAGAGTCCCAGGCAGGAGAAACACAAGGAGAAACACACCAAGACACATAGTAATCAAATTGACAAAAATCAAAGACAAAGAAAAATTACTGAAAGCAACAAGGGAAAAATGACAAGTAACATACAAGGGAACTCCCATAAGGTTAACAGCTGATTTCTCAGCAGAAACTCTACATGCCAGAAGGGAGTAGTACAATATAATTAAAGGGATGAAAGGGAAGAACCTACAACCAAGATTACTCTACCTGGCAAAGATCTCATTCAGAAATTAAAACCTTTACAGACAAGCAAAAGCTAAGAGAATTCAGCACCACCAAATCAGCTCTACAACAAATGTTAAGGAACTTTTCTAGGTGGGAAACACAAGAGGAGAAAAGGACCTACAAAAACAAACGCGTAACAATTAAGAAAATGGTAATAGGAACAAACATGTTGATAATTACCTTAAATGTGAAAGGATTAAATGCTCCAACCAAAAGACAGGCACGCTGAAAGGACACAAATACAAGACCCATATATATGCTGTCTACAAGAGACCCACGTCAGACCTAGGGACACATACAGACTGAAAGTGAGGGGATGGAAAAAGATATTCCATGCAAATGGAAATCAAAAGAAAGCTGGAGTAGCAATACTCATATCAGATAAAATAGACTTTAAATTAAAGAATGTTACAAGAGACAAGGAAGGACACTACATAATGATCAAGGGATCAATCCAATTATAAACATATATGCACCCTACATAGGAGCACTTCAATACATAAGGCAACTGCTAACAACTATAAAAGAGGAAATCAACAGTAGCACAATAATAGTGGGAACTTTAATACATCACTTATACCAATGGACAGGTCATTCAGACAGAAGATTAATAAGGAAACAAAAGCTTTAAATGACACAATAGACCAGATAGATTTAAGTGATATTTATAGGACATTCCATCCAAAAACAGCCGATTACACTTTCTTATCAAGTGCACACAGAACATTCTCCAGGATAGATCACATCTTGTGTCACAAATCAAGCCTTAGTAAATTTAAGAAAAATGAAATCATATCAAGCATCTTTTCTGACCACAACACTATGAGATTAGAAATCAATTACAGGGAAATAAACGTAAAAAGCACAAACACATGGAGGCAAAACAATATGTTACTAAATAACCAAGAGTTCACTGAAGAAATCAAAGAGGAAATAAAAAAATACCTAGAGACAAATGACAACGAAAACATGATGATCCAAAACCTATGGGATGCAGCAAAAGCAGTTCTAAGAGGGAAGTTTATAGCTATACAAGCCTACCTCAAGAAACAAGAAAAATCTCAAACAATCTAACATTACACCTAAAGGAACCAGAGAAAGAACAAACAAAACCCAAAGTTAGCAGAAGAAATCATAAAGATCAGAGTAGAAATAAATGAAATAGAAACAAAGGAAACAATAGCAAAGATCAATAAAGCTAAAAGCTGGTTCTTTGAGAAGATAAACAAAATTGATAAACCATTAGCAAGACACATCAAGAAAAAGGGGGAGAGGACTCAAATCAATAAAATTAGAAATGAAAAAGGAGAAGTTACATCAGACACCACAGAAATACAAAGCATCCTAAGAGACTACTACACGCAAATCTATGCCAATAAAATGACAACCTGGAAGAAATGGACAAATTCTTAGAAAGGTATAACCTTCCAAGACTGAACCAGGAAGAAACAGAAAATATGAACGAACCAATCTCAAGTAAGGAAATTGAAACTGTTATTAAAAATCTTCCAACAAACATAAGCCCAGGACCGGATGGCTTCACAGGTAAATTCTATCAAACATTTAGAGAAGAGCTAATACCCAGCCTTCTCAAACTCTTCCAAAAAATTGCACAGGAAGGAAAACTCCCAAACTCATTCTATGAGGCGCCATCACCCCGATACCTAAACCAGGCAAAGATACTACAAAAAAAGAAAATTACAGAACAATATCACTGATGAATACAGATGCAAAAATCCTCAAGAAAATACTAGCAAGCAGAATCCAACAACAGACTAAAAGGATCATACACCATGATCAAGTGGGATTTATCCCAGAGTTGCAAGGATTCTTCAATATATGCAAATCAATGTGATACACCATATTAACAAATTGAAGAATAAAAATCATATGATCATCTCAATAGATGTAGAAAAGGCTTTTGACAAATTTCAACACCCATTTATGATAAAAACTCTCCAGAAAGTGGGCATAGATGGAACCTACCTCAACATAACAAAGGCCATATAGGACAAACCCACAGCAAACATCATTCTCAGTGATGAAAAACTGAAAGCATTTCCTCTAAGATCAGGAACAAGACAAGGATGTCCAATCTCACCACTATTATTCAACACAGTTTAGGAAGTCCAACCATGGCAATCAGGGAAGAAAAAGAAATAAAAGGAATACAAATTGGGGAAAAGAAGTAAAACTGTCACTGTTTGCAGACGACATGATACTATACACAGAGAATCCTAAAGATGCCACCAGAAAACTACTAGAGCTAATCAATGAATTTGGTAAAGTTGCAGGATACAGAATGAATGCACAGAAATCTCTTGCATCCCTATACACTAACAACGAAAGATCAGAAAGAGAAATTAAGGAAACAATCCCATTCACCATTGCAACAAAAAGAATAAAATACCCAGGTATAAACCTACCTAAGGAGGTAAAAGACCTGTACTCAGAAAACTATAAGACACTGATGAAAGAAATCAAGGATGACACAAACAGATGGAAAGATATACCATGTTCTTGGATTGGAAGAATCAATACTGTGAAAATGACTATATTACCCAAAACAATCCACAGATTCAGTGCAATCCCTATCAAATTACCAGTGACATTTTTTACAGAACTAGAACAAAAAATCTTAAAAGTTGTATGGAGACACAGAAGACTCCAAATAGCCAAAGCAGCCTTGAGGGAAAAAAACAGAGCTAGAAGATTCAGACTCCCTGACTTCAGACTATACTACAAAGCTCCAGTAATCAAGACAATTTTGTACTGGCACAAAAAGAGAAATAAAGATCAGTGGAACAGGATAGAAAGCCCAGAGATAAACCCACACACCTATGGTCAACTAATCTATGACAAAGGAGGCAAGGATATACAATGGAGAAAAGACAGTCTCTTTAATAAGTGGTGCTGGGAAAACTGGACAGCTACATGTAAAAGAATGAAAATAGAATACTCCCTAACACCATACATAAAAATAAACTCAAAATGGATTAGAGACCTAAATGTAAGACCGGGCACTATAAAACTCTTAGAGGAAAACATAGGAAGAACACTCTTTGACATAAATCACAGCAAGATATTTTTTGGTCCACCTCCTAGAGAATTGGAAATAAAACCAAAAATAAACAAATGGGACCTAATGAAACTTCAAAGCTTTTGCACAGCAAAGGAAACCATAAACAAGACAAAAAGACAATCCTCAGAATAGGAGAAAATATTTGCAAATGAATCATCGGACAAAGGATTAATCTCCAAAATATATAAACAGCTCATGTAGCTCAAAATTAAGAAAACAAAGAACCCAATCCCAAAATGGGCAGAAGACCTAAAGACATTTCTCCCAAGAAGACACATACAGATGGCCAAGAAGCACATGAAAAGCTGCTCAACATCACTAATTATTAGAGAAATGCAAATCAAAACTACAATGAGTTATCACCTCGCACCAGTTAGAATGGGCATCCTCAGAAAATCTACAAACAACAAATGGTGGAGAGGGTGTGGAGAAAAGGGAACCCTCTTGCATTGTTGGTGGGAATGTAAATTGATACAGGCACTATGGAGAACAATATGGAGGTTCCTTAAAGAACTAAAAATAGAATTACCATATGACCCAGTAATCCCACTACTGGGCATATACCCTGAGAAAACCATACTTCAAAAAGACACATGCACCCCAATGTCCATTGCAGCACTATTTACAATAGCCAGGTCATGGAAGCAACCTAAATGCCCATCAACAGACAAATGGATATAGATGTGGTACATATATACAATGGAATATTACTGAGCTATAAGAAGTATTGAAGCTGGGTCATTTGTAGAGACTTGAATGGATCTAGAGACTGTCATACAGAGTGAAGGAAGTCAGAAAGAGAAAAACAAATATCGTATATTAACGCATATATGTGGAACCTAGAAAATGGTACAGATGAACTAGTTTGCAGAGGAGAAATTGAGACACAGATGTAGAGAACAAATGTATGGACACCAAGGGGGGAAAACCGTGGTGGGGTGGGGATGGTGGTGTGATGAATTGGGAGATTGGGATTGACATGTATACACTGATATGTATAAAATGGATGACTTATAATAAAATAAAATAAACATACAAAAAAAATTCTGAAGACTGAGGTCAGATATCCTGTTCCTTTTTGCCTCCAAGGAAAGTTATCAGTCTCATGTGTAACCTACTGGATGCAAAAGGCTTTTGAGGAGAAGAACCCTATAAACTCTGCCCACTAGTAGTATGCAAACACCAAACGCAAATGGATGTCTTGTAGGAAATGTGACATCTGCCTCATCCAGAGCAGACAGAGGCTGTGCCCTGGAAGCTTATCTCACAGCTAAAATGAGTATCACACATACATGTGAATATTTTTATAAAACTTTTCATTTCACTGTTTCATGGGAAAATTAAATCTCACACTTAAATCTGTAGACTAGAAATGTTTATTACTTTGGTATTTAACCAGTTTTGTTTCCTGAATTTATTTTCAAATATGTACACTTCCATGTTATGTATTAACCAATGTTATTTTTTCATAGTCACTAATACCAAAGACATAAGAGTTGTAGAAATTGACCCTGAAATGGTGTTCATCACATGACTGTAAAAAATTGATCAGTCTTCCCTAGGTGCTAAATTTATTATCAGAGACAAATAATAAGGACTAATAGTTTATTATAATTTTACATGATAATAGCAGCAAAATGAGAAATACTACACTCCTAGATCCTCCTTTTTCTAATTGAAAGAACATATATCTGAAACAAAATCACAAGTAGGTGTATCAATTAGAAAGCTTTTACCTGCAAGGAACAGAAAATACAACTTGCTTAACAAATAAGGATATTGACTGTCACATAACAAAAAGTCCAGAGGCAGGGCAGCCTTCGGGATTAGTTGATTGATGGCGCATTCTCTTATTAAGATCTCTAATTCATTTTCCTTTTCTGCTCTCACAACTACACATTGACTTCATCCTATGGCTAATTACCCTCGCCTTCATGAGATAGCTTTCACCAACAACTGGAGCTATGTGTCTGTTCATTCAGGAAAAAGAGTAGAAAAAAAAATCCTCTCTCAAAAACATTGAAATTAACGACCTTCCCATCGGTCAGCTTGGACCAATTTGAGAGTTCAGCCCATTCCTGGACTGGTTACAAGCCACCTGGGTTTTGCACAAATAGCCCTAGATGAGTGTTCATTACAACTTCCCTAATGGCAGGAGAGTTGTAGTGTTCGGTAGAAACACAGATTTCTGAGACTCCCAACTGAAACCTACTGAATAAGAATTTAAATAGAAGAGTCTGATAATCTATATATGTAACAAGGTTCTCAGGTGAGTCTTATAATCAGGGAAATTTAGGAAGCCTAGAGATGGATCAGAATCCATGACTAGACTTGGGATGAAGTCAGCTCTGAGTCATTCAGGGGAAGGGTGGATTCCTCAATAGACTGGAGTTCTGTCAGGATGGAGGAAGACAGAATAGATGCTGGACACCAAACAGAAGCAACAACCAGAGCAGCAGATTTCATCTTCTTAGTGCTGTACCCCAGTTCTTTCCCCTGGCTAGGCCTTTCCCACTCTGCCTCTACAAGCCCTCTCTCCCACTCCACTGCAAGGCATGGCTTTCTCATACCTAATTCAATTCTGGGTGCCAGGCTGGGAGTATCTACTGAAAATATTGGAGCCGTGGGTCATCACTGGGTGAGGTAATTTTTTTTCTGGACTTCTCTACACCCTGAAAATATCAGCACATAAGCTGTGACTATTTGGCTTTCATGGAAGGACAGTTCTCCTGTCCATTCAATCCTGCCATGGAGAGCTTTTACAGATTTTTATTGATTCTTCCCATGCTCTGCATTAACTCATAGAGTCTTGTACCTTGTCATTAATGAAATAATGATAAAATATATAAAGTCTCCTGAGGTTGAACATATATCTCATATAAAATGCATCGATTTGAAGATTCATCCAGGAGACACAGGAAAAATAAATATCCCACCACAAGAAATGAGCAACAGCATCGTTTTACTCTCTGACACTAACAATTTTAAGGGCATTTTTCATTAGAGCAGTGCTGATTATAGAGGCACTGGTTGGATGTTTTATATATAACTATAAGCTTACAGAAGAAACAGTTATTAAGCCTGTGGTTACTTTCTAAATGTGGCTCAGAGGATTCAAGCAGATGATAAAACCATCTACAAATTACTCTCCCGTCATCCATGTCATAGCTTCTCATTATTTCACATCATTATTCCTTGTCATACTCACACTCAACACAAACCATACTTGGAAACGAACTTTTCTTTCATTATTAGCTATGAGGAGCCTTTCACCTGGCCTCCTGAATGGGCAGCTGGACAACACAGAGGGCTGGCAAAGGTCAACAAGAAAGAGGGAATCCAGTGTTCCTAATAAACCAAGGCCCTCTTCACATCTTCCATAAAAGGGTAAGAAATCATCCAGTCTTTCTGTGAAAATTGCCACTTGACCCGCAGATGGCTGCATGCTTAGTGTCCACTGATAGGAGCATCTGTTTTATTATTCTTTGCTGTGCGGTTCTTGTTCAATTCACTGTATGGTCACATTATTCATCCTTGTGCAAAATTAATTCTCTATCTGAGGCTCCATTTCATTCACATGGAAATATTTTCTTATGTATGCTAATTATTTTTTACACATTCCATTGAGCAGAAAACACATGGTAACATATGTTTATAGATTTAAAAAAACGAGTCAATGTGTAATTGAGGAAGCTTTCTCTAATTAATACCATGTTTTTTTTGCACCATCCTGGACCAGCCACAATGGATTTTTGTGAATTGAAATAGGGACTTTCTAACCACCCCCGCAACTTATTTATCTTCCTTTCTTTACTAATAAGTAATCTGCATTGTAGAATGCTTGTAGTTAAATTTTTCCTAGAATGAAAACTCTATTCAAGAAGGAATTTTTGTCTGGTTTGTTCACTGCATATCTCCTTGTGTCTAGAAGGGCACCCAGCCCAAAATAGGTGTTCCACACATGTAAAACTAAGCCAATCAATGCCATCTCCTGTCCAACTCCACTGTCATTGCTTTAGTGCAGTAATGGTCTATTACATATGTCTGTAAACCACAACCAGTGGTCCAAATCCAGCCTGCTACCTGATTTTGTAAATACAGTTGTGTTGAAACAAAGCCACACCCATCTGTTTACATACGATTTATGGCTGCTTTCACACTACAACAGCTGAACTGAATCACTATGACAACGATCCTGTCTGGACCACAAAACCTGAAAAATTTACTATCTGGCATTTTATAGAAAATATTTTATAACCTCTAGTCAGTTGCAATAGTTTATAATAATCTCCCTTTACCGACTCCATCCCTTCCTAAACACACTCTCCCATCCCAGTCCCTTCTTCACTGGTCCCAAAGAAATCATTCTTAAATACAAATGTGTTCTTGTCAATTTCCTGATTCTTCCCTGAAATATTCATCAGCTGATTCCCCTCTGATATGCATATATAACCTTTTCTCAATCTTCAAGGAAAAAACCTTTCACAATGAAGCTTCAAGCTTACTCTCCCATATACCATAAATGCACATCTCCAACCATCTTGCAATTATACATTCTTTCTAAATAGAAACTCTTGAGCTGGTATTGCTAGGACAAGGAAGGGATTAAAATAAAAAAGAAAGGGTTGCAACAGAGTTTCTGAAAATAAGAAATAAGACGTAGAATGGGAACAGTATCCAAAAGGGATATTCCTTGATATCCATGGAGGTCTGTGCATCAAAGTCTTAATGCATTCATGTGGTTAAAGGGATCATAACTGATAAATGAGGAATGTCACCTGATCTGTTGCCCCAACTTCCCCTATCTATTCTGTACAACTTTGACCCCGTGTTTCTAAGATGACCCCCAAAATAATCATTCCCTTGTGTCCACATCTTGTATAATCCCCTGACTTTGAGTATGGGTGGAACTTGTGAATATGATGGGACAGTCAGTCTCCTGACTAAATTATGTTATATGGCAAATGATGACAGGATAGTCATTCTGTGATTACTTTTAATTACATAAGACTCCTTCAGAGCAGACTGAAGAGAGACTGGAGTATGAAGGCACCTAAGAAGGGGGCTCTTGGCAAGGACCTGGGAGTGGCTTCTAATAGGTGACAAGACAACAGGACCCTAATCACGCAACTGCAAGTAAATTAATTCTGCCAACAAACTGAAGGAGCTTGGAAGTCTGTCTTTCCCTAGAGCCTCCAGATGAGGACGTAAATGGCCAACACGTTCAATTTAGCCTTGTGAGATCCTCAACAGAAGACATAGCTAAAACATGCCAGAATCCTGACCCTGGGAGGGTCGGGACAACAGCAGCCAGAGTTGGGGGGTACCATCATGGCCAGGCCTAAGCCCAGTGTCACTGAGGTGGGAGAAGAGGTTGACCCCTCCACACATGCTCACCAGCCTTTCCAAGGAAGATTAGTGGGCCCACTGTGACATCCGCTTCTTCTGTCACGTGCCTGCGACTTTGGGAAGCAGACTTGTGCCACTGACTCACCAGGTGGGACAACCTCCTAGAATGGCCTGGAATGCCACAGCTACCCTGAGATCAGAAATTTGTGTAGTCTGGGGCTTCCCTGGTGGTGCAGTGGTTAAGAATCTGCCTGGCAATGCAGGGAACACAAGTTCAAGCCCTGGTCCAGGAAGATCCCACATGCCACAGAGCAGCTAAGCCCATGAGTCACAACTACTGAGCCTGCGCTCTAGAGCCCATGAGCCACAACTATGAGCCTGCATGCCACAATTACTGAAGCCCATGCACCTAGAGTCCATGCTTTGGAACAAGACAAGCCACCTCAATGAGAAGCCCATGCACTGCCACAAAGACCCAACACAGCCAAAAATTAATTAATTTATTAATTATTTTTTAAAAATTATTAAAAAAAGAGAAATTTGTGTTGTCCTAAGCCTCTAAGTTTGTGGTAATTTGTTATGCAGCTACAGAAAACTAACATACCCTATTACTGGAAAAAAACAAAGATGATTATTTAAACTTTTCCTTAGGGTTACAAAGACATATTGATTTGGAATGACAATACTTTTTGATCACTACAATTGTAACATCTTCTGTACAGTCCTCAAGTTGTCAGGTATCAGAATACTTTATGATGAGAATATCCTAAGAGAGAAGTTCATGGTCAGGCTCCGCAAGTGCAGGGTAGTCAAATACTTTTTTGAGCCAGGGAAATGAGGATGAATTAGCACTTGTGTACCCTGGATTTGTTGGCTCTACACTCCTGAGGAGATGAAGTTTTCTTCGAGTCAACTGGACAATTAAGCAAGTGGTTCAGGTATTTGCATGAACCCAATTTAAATTCTTGTAGTCCCAAGCTAAAAATAGAATTAGGTGAAATAGTAAAATCTAGGAGGGGAAGAAAATTCTGACCCTGAAGTGTAAATTTAGAGATTGTTGTATCCATCACTAAAATATAGGTGATATCATAATAATGAACAATCTCCAAATCATAGAAATCATACAGAAATGTAAGTTTAATTCTTATACAAGTTCTATGTTCATCATGGTTTGCTCTGAAGGCTCCATTTCTCTGTTTTCACATTTTCCGAGGCAAGAAAAAGCGAATATGGCAAATCATGCACTGGATCTTGAATCTTATGCTTGAAACTGACACACGTTATTTCTGTTCACATTTCATTGGCTAATAAAAGTCACATTGGCTGGTATTAGTCAGGGTTCTCCACAGAACAGAACCAGTAGAATCTGTGTGTGTGTTTCCTTTATTTTAAGGAATTGGCTCACATGACTGTGGAGACTGGCAAGTCCACAATCTGCAAGGTAGGCTGGTAGGCTGGAGACCCAGGGAAGAGCTAGTGTTGCAACTCGAGCCCAAAGGCAGTCTGCTGGCAGAATTCCCTCTTCTTCTGAGAAGGTCAGTCTGTTTTCTCTTAAGATCTTCAATCATTTTGATGAGGCCCACCACAACATGGAGGGTAATCTACCTTACTCTAAGCCTACTAATTTAAATGTTAATCTCATCTGAAATATACCTTCACAGAAACATCTAGAAAAATAGTGTTTGACCAAATATCTGGCTACTGTGGCCTAGGCAAGTTAACACATAAAATTATTCATTGTACGGCCATACCTAACTCCTAAAGAAGTAAGGAAGTGCAATGCTACCGTAGGTTTGGTAGGCAGAGAGCTGAAAACATTGCTGAACACCACAAAAACAAATTGAAATCAGCCAAAGAAATTAGACAGATCTGTTTTGCCATGTATCTATTTCCCTGAACATGTCAAAAAATTAAAGACTGTTGAGTTGGTTGTTGAGACTACAAAGCAAATTAAGATTAGACGTCTGATGAAAAGCTGGAAAGGTTTCTGGCATATGGTTATATATCAAACTACAAGGACAGTTGTGGCTCTAACTTTATGATTAACCGGCACAAGGTTTGCATAAAGATCTCAAGAAGATAATTGAATTGGGAAGAGAGAGGGCAAACAAATTGGGATTCACATGATTATGGAATACTTATGCTCAGAGATTCAAAGGGTCTGCCTACCTAAACAGCTCTAGTCTAATTGGTAAAACCCTGTCAACAAACTCAGTGGCAGCCAACACCTTTCCCTAAGAAATTATACAAGATCCTCAACTAAGGAGGTTCGTCTGCTTTGAAATGCAAACAAATGCCCTCTTAAAATAGCAAAGTTTTTTTTTAAATTGTTTATTTTTCCTAGTAAAAAGTTTGAAGATGATAAATTTAAGCACTTCAAAAATCTTATGTCTTTTAAAAACCTCACAGAAAAATGTGTATAATACTTATAAATTAGGTTATTTGTGAAATTTACAAAAGTACTGTAATGTTATTTCATGTTAAAATTTAAAATATACTACATAGTTAATAAAATTTATTATATATATACATAAAATATATTGCATATTTAGAGTTATTAATATTATATATATATACATATATTCCAAAGGGTAAATGTGGGTTCAGAATCATTTATTGGAAGACATAGGGCTTAGAAACTAGGACTCCCATTGCAAAGTTGTTTTAAAATAGGTAACTATATTTTTTTACCAATATGAATGTACTAAAACCAATATAAGTATACTCCTCAACAAAATTTGCAAATGAAAAGGCACAGGAGCAATCCTTAGCACTGAAAAAAAAAAACGATCTGTCAAATTGCTTACTGGTGAGAGTCATATCGCATTGAGGAAGTTCATGCTCTACCATAAATTTTAAAAATCCATTCTTTTCGTGGAGGAGATCATGGGGTTTGGTAAAAAGGACTTGATTTCAAAACCTCGACTGCAAAGCTTTTATGTTTCAAATCCAAAATGATAGAGATACATTCTGCCTGTTCTTAAAAAAAAGATGTATCCACAATATTGCCAGTAGGAACGTCCTACAGTCTGCCTTATCTTAGGATATACCCTAAAATGCCTTCCCCAGCTGCTAGTCATAAGTATAAATGAACACTAAATAGAAGACGCACTTGTTACTAAAGTAACAGTATGTCAGCTAAGCTGTTGCACAGCTCTACTTTGAGTGTATCCACCTCTACTGTGTGGAATGAACTACCACCATTTTGCTCCTAGACTCCTAAGTTACCTCTTCACTCCTATCCCTGCTGTCACTTCTGTCTCCCCAAGACCAATTCTCAAGAGAGCAGTCAGAGTGACAATGTTAAAACATAAGGTAGGTCATGTCACTCCAGTGCTCAAACCTTCCCAAACACCCCATTTCTCTCAGAATAAAAGCTTATGTCCTTAAAACCACATGCAAGACCTTACATGACCCCACACTCTATAACCTCTCTAGTACTTCCTCCTGGAATGCTCTTCCTCAGATACAGGAATGGCAAATTTCCTCATCAACTTGAGTTCTTTGCACCTTCTTAATAAAGCCAATTCTGATCACCCTATTTAAAATTTCCCCCAATAATGACATTCCCAGTTTTCCTTACCATGTTCCACTTTTTCTTTTCTCTCTACGTTGATCTGAAACAAACAGACTGCCAGATATACCTCTAGCAAAGTTGGTTTTTTTAAGATCAACAGAGAATTGAGATTCTGGGTCTGCAACCATGGAGAGCCATATGCAAATCCCCCCATGGCAAGTGAAGGAGAAGGCTTTTATAGAGGGGAAAAGGAAGTTGGGAGGGCTATGGTAAACAAAGAATCCATGGCTTTTTACTGACTGAATTGTTACCAGGAAAGCAGAGGAGTCTTTTTTCTTCCTGTTGGGCTATGCTATTTGTACAGGGTATGAGAGTGTCCCCTTCTGGTCTCCCAACTCTATTTAATTGAAGTTTCTGTGGTTTTTGTTGTTGTTTTGTTTTGTTTTACATTTCCCCCTTTTGATCAAGATCTTTCTCTGAAAGCCTCACTGATCAAGAGTCAGTTTTTCTAGTTTCAGCTACTTTTTGTCCCTTTATGTCAGGAAAGATATTTTCTGGGTACAATATCTCACTTTGGAGGAAAAGTACACAGATTAGAACACTATTAAGTCACATTCATATAATAAGGAGAGGTAGGAGGGAGAATTCTCAGGAACTTTTATCTAAAGTTCATATGTTATCAAGATCATATAGACATTGGAGATCATCTGAAGCATTATGTCATCATCAAAAGTTTGGCAAAAACTTCCGACAGGCCTGGTCTGGATTATATTGGGAGAGCTGTCTCATCAGATGCCCTCTGCTTCAATTCTGGGATATCTTTACTTTGAGGTCACCAGGTGATGTGTAGTTCTAGTCAGGGTTTAGCATTTTCTTTAGGTGTTTCACTTGAATCCAAGAGTCTATTCCTTGGAATTTAGTGGCGCAAGGATTGGTTAGCAGTACCTGATGGGGCTTTTCCAGCAAAGCTGAAAAGAGTTCTTCCAGAGGTGTCTTTTCTAATAGACAAAATCTCCAGGTTGCAAGGTGTGATGCTTAAGGTCTTGATCTCCTGAAGGTGCAGCCAAGATTGCTATACAAAATCATGGTTATTTTTAATAAAGCAAGTAGGCCTTTTCAATGATGGAGTATCTTTTTATCAGTTGTGGGAAAAAAAAAAAAGAAGGAGCCAAGTGCATTGGATATCCTGTCACTATATGAAAGTGTTAGAGCTTATGAGTTTCAAAAGGGATAAATCTGAGCACAAAAATGATGCTTTTGGCCAAGGTGGTTGGAGGGCCTCTACAAATTCTGCCAACTGAGTCTTAATAATGCTGCTAGTATGTTCATCTAAAGCAGTAGTAGGAGAGTAGTAAGCACCGTGACAGTGTTGTAAAATGGGTCAAACAGCATAGACTTGTGGAAGCATCTGGCAAGTAAAATGGGATCACTATTAAGTTCAAGAGGAGTTCTTCCAGGTAGGGATAATCTTTTCCAAAAGGACCTTAGCCACAGAAGCAGCAGTAGCCGGTCTACAAGGGAAGGTTTCAGTCCAGTGTGAAAACATACAAAACCATGACTAAAACATATTTATATCTGTTAGACAGAGGAAATTATATGAAATCCAGTTGCTAGACCTCAAATGGTCCATTTGGCAGTTTAAAATGTCTGGGAGCAGTAGGAACAGACTTCCCTGGGCTGTACTTTGGACAAGTGGGACAAGTGAGGTAGGCACTTTTTGTGGTGCTGGTAATGTTTCCCCACCAATATTGATTCATGATGGTATCATTTTTGTCAGTAGACCAATGGTTTAATGCATGTACAGTAGTGAGGAGTGAGCGTTTTAGAGTCTCAGGTAGGCCTGGATTGTTATTTGGTCAAAACCAAATCTTTCTCTTTTTATCAAACCAACACTTGTTGAATTTACAATCTTGTTTTTTCCTTTTCTGAGGCCAATTGCTCTAGCCAGTTTTTCTAGATTATTGTTTGGGAAAATGTCCCTTTGGACCATGACAGAGGTTTGGCTGCTGTTGGTCCCTTGAAGGGCAGCATTCCTTGGAGGAATATCAGCAAGGTGATTTCTCTTAGGTTCCAGAGCGCCGAGTTTAGAATGCATCAGAATCTTAATAATAGCTAAAGCAGCAGGTAAAAGTTTTGCATTCAATATTCCTGAATATAGGAGCCACTTTTAATTTTATTTTTGCTGGAAGTAAGGAAGCCATGTTGCTTCTACAACATTCCAAAATTATGAGCTACTCCCAAAGCATATCTACTATTAGTATAAATATTGGCAGTTTTGTCCTTGGCTTAAGTACCAGCCCATGTAAGAGCTTATTGGGTCGAAGTAGCCACAGTTAGTTAAAGATGCTGCCTCAACAACCTCAAAAAGATTTATAAAAACATACCCAGCACATATTTGCCATTGATACCTTTTACATAAGAACCATCAGTGAGCCATGAGAAGTCAAGGTTACCCAGTGGAATTTCCTTTAGATCATTATGAGCAGTTAGGAGGTGGGCTGTCAGCACTGAGCAGTCATGAGAAACTTCGTTGGTGATGGGAGGGAGAAGAAGAGCCAGGTTAAGGTTATTACATTGTAAAAGAGTTATGTGAGGAGCAGTTAACAAAAGGACTTTGTAGGTGAGGCAGCTGGCTGAGAAATGCTGAGTGTGATGAGAATTCAGGAGAGCTTCTATTGCATGAGGTGCAAAAATGGTTAAAGGGGATCCCACAATGACTTTCCAGGTGGTCTTAACCAAAAAAGCTGTGACTGTAATAGCTGTAAGGCTTCTACAGTTAGAGAAGGAACAAATAAAAGATGTCAGGGGGTCATTTAATTCACCTGGTGGGGTGCTTTGATGCCTACTGTCAATTTCTAGAATTATTTCCCTCTTCTGGGAAAAAGAAATTCCAGCATGATACTAAGGAGTAGCAGTCTAGCGAGTGGATAGGGGGTTGAGGAACTAAGGAAAAAAGAGTGGGCGTCTCTTAAAGGGCCTAAATAAAGGGAATAGGTTCAGAGACAAACTTCTCGAGATTTGTGTGCAAGCCTGTATTTTGTTCTAATAACAGACCATTGAAAAGCCCTAAGAATTGCTCGATGAAGTCACCTATCAACTGCCCAACCCTGACTGTATAATGTTAGCAAGCTGGTCTCCCAGTTATAATTCTAAAGACCTTTCAGGATTTTTCCAATTAGTGGTTTGCATCCAGTGCTGGGCCTGGCCTTTGCTGACAAGCATATAGACTAGCTGATATAAGTCTGAGAAACCAGGTGATAAGTCTGACTGACTATATTAAATTTCTCAGCAAATCTGTGAGGATCTTCAGTTACTTTGGGAAATATTTGACTATGACTCAACATTCAGCTTTAGTCCTGGGAGTATAAGAAATTGTTTAGCCTATGGATCCTCAGAAGCCTTAATTTTAAAGGGACAGGTTCTGAAAAGTTCAGAGGAAAAGGGAGTGGAAATAGTTCAGGGAAAACGGAAAGTCTGGTAAGGGAATTAGTAAGGGGATCTATTTAAATGTTTTGTCTTTCTGATTAAGGCCTTATTCTATATGCTAGTACTTGTTTGGTACTTCAGTCTGATCTTGAAATCAGACTGTTGCAACCAAAGCTGGCTGAAATGCCTTCGGCCCACTTCTACCAGAAAGGGGCTGCGTCTTTGAAACTGTGCTGTTTTTTCAGCTTTTGGCCTATTCCTTTGGAAAGACTGTCCTCTGGAGTATGACTGAAAAAAGCCTTTGGCCTGCCTCCACTGGGACCAATCTGTCTTCTTAGGACTGGCTAGGATTGGCTTACAAGCCGTTTGAGTTAAGCCACTTGTGCTGTGAGCTGTTTAAGCTGTTTGAAAGTTGTCTTTTTCTCTAGAGAAGAAAAAAAAATCTGAGAAACGGGATCCCAGTTATCTAAGTATTTTGAGGGCACCTCCCCTATAGAGACTCTAGCCAATTTTATGTTAAAAAAAACTGTAGTTCTTCCTCATATGCATTTCTAACTAAATGGACCAATCTGACCAAAGGTAACTTAGAATACCAGTGGCCATTATAGGGAACTTTTGAAATCCCCAAACATAATTTCATTAAAACCAAACTGGACTACATCATTCAAAAACTTCCAGAACTGCATGGAATGCTTGTTTCAGTGGGTATTATTCATAGGGAGAAATATTAATAATAATATAATAACAATATTAATAAATGAAATGTAATACTAATATTAATCACTGCTTTCTGATCTGGACTGTAATCTAACCAGTGCCTATCTATGAAATGTAGAAAGTCTTCTATGAACAATTTTGTTATGATGTAGGGTATATTTTGACATTTGTTTGGAGCTTTATCATCTCCAAAGTGTTTTTATAAGCACTGTTATTCTGACTTGTATAATAAGCTTGTGAAGTAAGTAAAAATTATTATTTCAATTATGGATTCAGAAGTTGAGTCTCAGAAATTGAGTTTAAGAAACTTACCTAAGATAAACAAGCCCTGGTATTTTCCTCCTGGTCTGGAGCCCTCTCCAATATACGCTCTCCCAAGTGGTGCCATGGAAAGTCCTATTTATATGAATTGGTTCATAACTCTTTCACCACCATCAAGGCAAGTTTTGTAAAATTCTTTCTCACATCTGTATTTTATAAGCTAAAAATGAACCTTCAGGGCCTTCCTTTACCCTTTTAAGTTTTCCTGATGCTAATTTTTTAGTTCATCCTGCTGACATTACAATATAAAATGTGTGTAATAGTGGTCCAATGTATTTGGTGAACGATGTGATTGGCTCTAGATCCTATGCCTCTTTGGAGCTGAACCCCCAGTCTGGAGTCAGTGGATGTGAGTGTAGGCTTAAGACTGCCGAGGTGAGCCTTTCTCTCTTATGAGTTTCTGGTTCAGACAGCTCATTCCCCAGCTCCATCTCGCTGCTTGTCCCTGTGCTACCTGTATGTAAATTTCTACCTGGGTACAGCAAAAGAAACTCGAACAAACCATCACTAATGAGAGTATTCAAATTCAAAACTTATACATCCTAATGTATAATTCAAATATTAGCAAAGGACTGTAGCTCTCAAATTTGCTGTGCTGCAAATAAACAGTATACAAATTAGTAACAGAAAAGACACAGTTTGAGTCAGTGTTATAAGGAGATTTCTATGCAGGTATTAGCAAATTAACAAGTCCATGCATGTAGGCAGTGAGTGCAGCCAGCGTTCCTCAGAGCATATGATGAACTCTGTTGACACAGCCACCTTACCAAGGACCTAATTCTGTTGCAGACCTAAGGCACCTTCTTATGGTCAAGATTTTTCATTGTGGCTCCTGAGGAAATGCCCAGTAGCACTGTGTGAAGGTCTACCTTTACTCTCTCCAAGTAAACCTCAGGTACTACCTAATTTTTCAAAGCAAAAAACCACAGGGAATAGGGGTGGAGAAGTGTCAGGATATCAAAGCAGAGAAACTTGTATTACGAAACTCAGCCCTCCTGCATTTCTAGGTTTGAGTTATTTCAAGAAATATACCCTAGACTGGGAGTTAGGAGGCCAGAATTCTACTACTGGCTTTGCAACTAGACCACTTATGGTCTTAGCAAGTCCCCAAAACTTGGAATTCCTGTTCCTTAATTTGTATAAGGAGTTGGACTGAAAGATGGCAAAGATCCCTTCAAACTCTAAAATCTAATTACTCGATGCTCTGGCTAATGAATTCATGGTTAGTCCTTCCTTGATAGATGCCTAGAAGTTCTCATAAAGATTTTCTGTGTATCAAGAATGTGCCATATACCCGAAATCCTGACAATGAGCCAAATGCCTGACACCAAACTAAACACTTTCTTGCCAGTCCGTCCTCACCACAACCCACTGAAGCCAGTACACCTGTGCTTTATAGCTGAGGAAGCTAAGGCTCAGGAGAATCCTGTGTAAAGGATGTCTGACTCTGAGGCATGTTCTCTGTCCTTATTCCTTCCATACCACATA
The DNA here is from genome assembly GCF_963924675.1 of Phocoena phocoena. Classification (NCBI taxonomy): domain Eukaryota; kingdom Metazoa; phylum Chordata; class Mammalia; order Artiodactyla; family Phocoenidae; genus Phocoena; species Phocoena phocoena. The sequence goes on along the minus strand of NC_089225.1, from coordinate 37,947,447 downwards.
GCCGCTCATAACCAACTTGCTTTTATTACCACTAGAGCTTTGAAGAGCCAAATATAAAAATACTGCTACCATTTATTTAGATTAATGAATGAGTCAGAGAATGTGGAGCTAAGGTACACTTAGAGGTTATATTTCAGCTCCTAAAAAATTAGGATGTGGAAAATGACAGCAAGGAAAGACATTTAACAAGCTAAGAAGTAACAAAGCAAACTCTATAATCCATATTTCCTTTCCTTTCCTTCTCCTTTCTCCCTCCCTCCCTCCCTTCTTCCTTCCACCTCCTTTTTTTCTGTTCATTCCACAATTCCCAAAGTAACTATATGATATGACATATAGATTAGAAGGAATTTTTATGTGCTATAAATATTCCTTTCCTCCCAAGGGATCCTTATGACTTATTTTGAATACTACTATAGCGTGACCTCTTTTTCTTTACTGATTTAGATACTGTTATCAATTCTCAATATTCAAACCAGAAGAATATAGAGTGTTTTTATGACAGGTGCTTTTAATTACCCCATCTCACTTCCAAAAATTCACCTCTTTGTACACGTGGATAATGGGAATAATTAAAATCTATAGCCTTGAAGGTGTAAAAAATAAAGTTTTAGCTACTATTTAAAAGTCATGCTGAGTGACTTTTTATTTATATAATAAGTAAAAATAAACATTTTTTTCTGCATCTTATACAGCTATGAATGTCTCAGAGACAGCAAATAAATTCAGTAGGTTGCTAATAATGCATAAATTTCCCAATAATATTTGATGTTTACTCTTCTAAAGAGAAGGAAAATACACTGATAGCTTAAGCTTTGAAAATGAAACTCCTTTACAACAGAGTTAGTCAAATGAAATCAAACAAAGCGGCTAATAGAAAAGCAATAACTAGAAAACCATCTTCCAGGACACCGAGTGGGATATGGGAGCAGATTTTAAATGAAAGTACCTGTTGGTAACAAATTTTAAAAAGCACACATGTACAATCTAGTTACATGTGTGCATGTTTGTGTATTACACTTACTGCAAAATCCTACTCATACTGTTTAAGCTTATCATCATGGAATAAATATAACATTGTATATTATTTAAATCTGCTCAGAAACTAAAATAAGTAGAAGGAGGTTTTTATAGAGTCACATCATTCTGTCTTCTCACTGCCTCAGAAGTCAAATGGCTCCCTTGCAGGGATTAACCTTTTATCTCTTCTCTTTCAAGTACATGTCTTTACTTTGTAGACTCTAGAATAAAGTGCCAGGGCCAAAGGCTATGAGGCAATGATCAATACAATCATCTTTCTTTTTCCTTCTCCAAATCAGGATTTCTGAGACTGGATTGTCAACAATGAAATGTTTTGGGGAGAGAAGGACAGAAATTTATTTTTTGAAGTTTGCTCAGCACTATAAACCTGAGAGAGTTGCTGACATTATTATTTTTATTTTTACTTAAAGCATTCCATGCTTGGGTGGGGATGGAGGGAATAACCTGGAGCGTCCAGGGGATAAGTAAATATGCAACTGTTAGGAGGCCTGAATCTAAATATACATCCCCAGAGACCTGGCCACTAATACTTGTGGAGATAAAGTGCTATGTCCAACTAGAAGTTCAATTATACTAAATACATGTGGAGGGACATATTGACCTGGGCCCTGGGCCTTGTTGGCATTGATGAATCTAACAGTTTCTAAGCTGGGAGTGGAGACTTGAGCAAATGGGATAAGGCATACTCCTCCCTACTTCCCCTTGGGTTGCATTTACCCCTTGGAATGTTCTCTTCTTTCTCTTTCTCCAAGCGTATCAGGTCTCACATACACCACAAGCCACCTTTGCCTATTTCAGCTCCACTCACATTTCATTTCCAAAGCTCATAAGATCCAGAGGAGTGTATTTGCCCTTTACCAACTAATTTTGCCTTTTATTTTTCTCTGTTGCTTTGTCTTTTCCTTTTTTTTTTTTTTTTTAAAGCTCATTTTGCTTATCTGGATGTGTGGTAACTCTAGTAAAGATCATACTTTAATTAGACCCTGTACAATACTCAGCACATACTAGATATTCAACAATTTACTGTTAACTTGCTATCTGATAGATTTTTAAGAAAGATCACAATAATGGAGTAAATCCTAAGTATGCTTCAAACTTTATATTCTGAGGTATGAATAATTAGAGATGCCTTTCTGGGTCTCAGACCATAAAACTTCTTCACCACTTTGGGGACAAAGCTTTTCCTTTGGATGCCCCTTAGCACTCCTGAAAAACCAAACAGCAAGACAGAAAAGAAAAAAATAAAGTTAGCAGTAGCGCTGAAAGGGAAGGGAACAGAGTCAAGTCCCACAGGATACTAGGCATTATCATTTAATTTCATTCTAACAAAAAACCTTGCAATGTGTATATTTCTTATCTCTACTTCACAGGTAGAGTCTCAGAGGGTTTTTGATCAAAAGTAAGGCAGAACTGGGGTACACACACAGAGCTGACTGGCTCCTTAGTTCAGAACTCCAGGAGGTTAATCCTCCTTGACTGGTGGGCAAGAGGGAAAGAGAGAACAAGATGGAGCAAAAGACTGAGATGTATTGTGAGGGAGGGTGTTAAAAAAACAGGTTACAAGGCACTTGGAGCTCTGATGATCCTTGTTCACTCTTGGTACAGAAGATGGAAGGATTATCCTTGTTGGAGAAAGAAAAAAGAAATCTACTAGAGAATTTGGGGGAGAAAAATACTGTCCCTTTCAGTAGACTGGAGAAATGTCATTTCAAAACTATACAATAAATTATCAATGCTTTTTAGGTTCCCTGAAAACTTCTCATTCCCTTTAACACAATTCCCCACTTAACTACAGAGAGAAAGACTTACAAATGAACTACCTAATTAAAATTGCCCTTAGTTCAAGCCAGCTACTTTAAGACCAATTTTCTTCTGCTTGTTTAAGATAAGGGTTCATTGTTTTGCTGACATATCAGTTCAGCACAAAATTTCCCTGCATGCTTAGCAGTTATTCAAATCTCCTAAAAATCTAGCACGTGTTGACCACTGAGTACTGAATTTAGAGCTTTGTACAAAACAATAAAATAATAATTCTCCTTTAAGGTGTAGGATGGTATTTTGACTTTGGCACTGATTCCTTAGAAAGTAAAAATTCCCAGAATCAATACATTTTATCATGTTATGAAGCAGCTATTTGCTTTTATATGAAAAGCTACAAGTTACTACTCTGTCTTTATTTTCCCACATCAAGGGTGGATTTTAAATAGATTAATTTGCCATTGAAATGTGTGTGTGTGTGTAGCCAAGTGGGCAACATAGACACTGATGATCCATTTTACGTTTTCATTTTGATGTGTGCTCACTTGTTCTCTCAAGTTCTTCAAAGCCTAAGGTCAATATCTTACACATTTTTTGGGTACCTCACAATACCTGGGACATTGCCATGCTTAAATTATACATTTAATGACTAGTTTCTGAATTGATTTTAAAATAAAGAGATTTTTAAAAATCTGAAACAAAAATACCTTCAAGACAGAGGTAGTGAGCTAGAAGCCTGTCAGCTAGACAGGGTGCACAGATGTGTCTTATTTGGATGAAATATTATTCTTTAGATTTTTGTAAGAATTTATTTGAAAAACCAAGAGATGTTTACATAAAGGTCCAGATTTTTGTCTTGCCTTTAAAAATTGGAAGATCTGGCAAGATGGGCATCAATTTCAATGTGGCAACAATGAGCTGGAGTGAGTGGTGAATGTCTCCTTTGAACAGGACACCCTCCCCAATTTACTACAGTCCATGGTCCCCTGCTGTCCTCTACCCAGCCTGCTTCACTCATGTATGTTACTTGCCTGATTAAGAACCCCTGCTTTCAAGAATAGCCCTACTGCTTTCAATATTTCTCCAAAAAGGACCTATAAGGGTGAAGTTTTGCAGAGAAATAGAATGTCATAAAATTTCATTTGGTCACAGTAATTAATCACCTACTCGATACAATCAGTTCTACAAGTAATGAAGATCTTGTAAACAGGGAATTACCACAAGAAATCAACACTATTTCCAGGGGATGGAGAGGAGAAAGAAAGGAAAGAACTCATCAAATCTGAAATATTTTTTCCACAGAAACGTTCCTGGTATTTTACAAATGAAGGAATAGATAAATGGTGTTTGTTATCTAAGTTCTCCCATAATCAAATCAACTTCTTTTCAAGTTTCTCCTGGTGAGAATTCAAAACTTCTGCCCCCAGTTCCATCTCTTACCCTATTTTTTTTTAATATTCACCCATTTCCACTCTTTTAATTTATCATACTGCTTCAAATACCAAAGCCCATCAAGATACATTCTGTATCTTCACAATGAGTCTGAATATTCTTCTGTCTTATGAAGAATTACAGTGATTTATCTGCCACCTATCAGTGGCTCATAATAGCTCTGGAAGTGGAGTTTTGTTAATGCTCTCATCCCATTGATACTGTGGTGCCTCTTAATTGTAAATTGGAGGCTTTAATGAACAATCAATTAGGGAACAAATTTATTCTTAGGTATATGTGTTATCATGACACTCTATATGAATTAATTTAAAACATACCGATTAAGTAACTTCAAGGAGGCAATGCAGAAAGCCAATGATAAACTTGGAAACATACCATACTTTTCCTTCTTCAACTCCACCATAAACTGCTTTCCTACCAATATACTGTTTAGGTTGTTTTCAGGTACCAGTTTAATTCATGACATACAACAATTCCCAATCTAATTCAAGCTTATGCTTCTAGATAATTAAGTTGTGGTTAATTTTTTAAACATTCTCAAAACCAATGAAATTGAATTTTTCATTTAGAAAATGAATTCAACTAAACATTAATTATGGATATTTCAAAATGGAAATATTTGATATAATTCTATATAACATTCTTAGGAGTGTGTGTGTGTGATCATTACATATTTTATAAGCTCAGGAGACAGGCCCTCTGAATTGTGAACTCCATACTATGCAATGGTTACTAAGCACTTGGAAGATAGTGGGATTTCCTTCTAACTTATTGCAATATGTACTATACTTTTTTTCCCCCAGAGACCTCATTATTTGTAAAAGGGAAAATTATTTAATTCAAATTTGCTTCAAAGTAAGGCACAGTGTCTAGTTTATGAATTTGCTACTGAAAGAACCTGGACGTTTATTTGAACCAGTTTCTTAAATATATTAAAATATAGATAGCTACAGAAGTCAACTTCCAAATTAGTTCTTTAAAGATTCCTATAATTGCCATATTGTATCATAATTGTATATTATGATACTTTTGGTGCTTCCAACAGGAAAAGATTTTTCATAAGTTTAAACAGAAAATTCAGCTTTATTCACCTAGAGATTATAACTATTGCTCTTTATTAATAATGCGTCATACTGGGGCTTCCCTGGTGGCGCAGTGGTTGAGAATCTGCCTACCAATGCAGGCGACATGGGTTCGAGCCCTGGTCTGGAAAGATCCCACATGCCGCGGAGCAACTAAGCCCATGAGCCACAACTACTGAGCCTGCGCATCTGGAGCCTGTGCTCCACAACAAGAGAGGCCGCGATAGTGAGAAGCCAGCGCACCGCAATGAAGAGTGGCTCCCGCTTGCCGCATATAGAGAAAGCCCTCACACAGAAATGAAGACCCAACACAGCCAAAAATAAAATAAAATAAATTTTAAAAAAATCCATTATACTTCCAATTTTTAGCTTACTGACCACTGGTTTATCTTTCACTCTGCCACACACATATTATGCACAATTTTGTCATATAGTGAGTAAAATTAAAGTTTCATTTGAACTTACATAAAAGTTTATTATCTATTATTTCAGATTTGTCCTTGATCGTTACATTTATTATTCAGACCTCAATGTTACACTTTAGTCATAAACCCAGTAAAAAATAAGGAAGTTGAAGCAAATAACTGAAGTAGGAACATTTATTCTGTTGCTAAGTAAAAATTATTTGGTCCTGAAGTAGGTGGTTAAGTAGGTAAAGGAGGCCAGGACCAGGGAGAAAATTGATTCTATCAATAGATCATCCCTAGCAGACAGAGTTCTTTATTAGGTGTGCTGAGAATCACTCCAGTTTGTTTAGAAGAATCTCAATCTTGGCTATTGGCATTGCTTGTTTCTAGATATTTGCTGCATTGAGTTTTTACTTTTTTGCCGTTGGGTTTATGGCGTTATTTTCCTGCACACTACAGTCCCACTGGGGTAAAGTGATTAGAAAGTCCTTTGTGTAACTATATGTTTCTGTCAAGAAAGAATTCTCACAGATAACAGTATAAATGCAGGATGATTGGCTGGATCAATATTCAATACCGGTCTCAAGTAGGTGCTTATAAAATTTAGATGACTCTTCAGTAAAATGTTAATTCCTAAAATCAGCATCTGCATAGACATTTTTAAGGCTAACTGAGCTCCTGTATGTCCTAGTTAATCTATTTTTTTTCTGTCATTCTCTAAACACCACACTATTACTTTCGGATCATAGGTTCCATTTCACCCCATTTGCTTCATAACTCACTGCAAGCTTGCTCCCCAGGACCACTGCTCTAAAACTTGCTTGCTCAAATACTTCACATCATTTTTGTAAAATCGGACATGGTTTCTCTGCAAAATTCTCCCCTGGGTTCTGTGACCCTACTCTGCTCTGGCTTTCCTGCTACTTCTCTGACCAGTCTTCACATTCTCTAGCTCCTTTCCCTCTCTCTGCACACTTAAATGCAGTGATTCTCCAAGATTTTGCTACATACCTTCTCTTCTCTGTAATCTGGTCCCTGACGGTCTCATTGTCCCCACAAAGTCTATAAATATAGAGATGAATTTCAGCCTTACATCTAGTGTCACTCAAATTCCAGATCCATATTTTCAGTTTTATATTGCATACAAAGAAACCTGAATTCCACAGACAAGATATCCATAATTATACCCATTTTCTCTACCATCTTCTTTCTTGCTTTCTCTTTCTGGTTAATGTCATCATTTTTAAAACACTTCTGCAGTAAATATTAATGACATTCACCAGTATTTCTGGTTCTCTACTCTTCTAGGCACACAAGAGGATGACACTTCTACATTCTCTTAAAGTTAAGCATGATCATGTGACAGAGTGAGAAGAAAACCTTTGTTGTTCTGAGCCATTGAAATTTGGGGATTGTTTGTTATTAAAATGTAACTGAGTCCACCCTGACTGCTATATAACTTCTCACATATGAAATCTGATGTCACTGAATTAATCAGGAATAAGTTTAGGTATATACAACACAAAAAATTTAAATGTGAATGATAGAAAGATACTTCTACCTTTTTCTGTGGCAGATGAAAGGTGTCCAGAAACAAGCATCCTTGAGCTGCCTGGCAATCATCAGTGACTCAGGCTCCTGACTCTCTGCTCCTTACCAGCAGGGAAGTCGTCTGCAGCATGTGGCTTCCACTTCAGGACACAGGAGGGCTGGTGGTGCTTTGGCAATTCTGTGCACATCTCAGTGCCTTGAAGAAAGAAATGGGAGAAGGAAACACTTCTCTTTTAATGAGAATTTCTAGAAGTTGCACTTATGCCTCACAGGCTCAAATTTAATCTCACAGCCACATTCAGGTACGGAATCCCCCAAATATAATCTTTTACCTGGGTGGCCCTGTGTCCAGCTAAAATTCTGGGCAATGTTATTAAATATGAAAGGGAGAATAAATATTGAAAGGTAACCAGGATTCTCAGCCACAGTTATGTTTGACTTCAACATTTACCTCAACTTTCATATCATCAAATTTATTAATCCCACTTTCTAAATGTCTCTCATTTCTGACTCTTTGCTTTTCACCCCAATGATAACTATGCAAATGTGACTATTGTGATCATTTGATAACTGTTTTTCCTCCATCTTCTTCCTCCTTTCCTTTGAAAATTGGAATTTCTCAATGAACAATGCTTCAGGCAACCATAAGAATTCTTAGTCTATATAATCACTATTTTATTAATCCTTTACTCTGTCATTGTACATTCTTCAACAGTTCCCCACTATCCATAAAATGGAGTTTAAAATTTTTAGCATGAGACTAGGTATCTTTCATTGTAAATTTAGTCATAATATACCTTTATACCATCATTTCCCACTATGTGACCTACATTTATGTATATTCCTCATTAATGGCATCACTCTTTCTAATTCCTGGGGGTAGGCAGAGTCCTGTCTCACATCTGCTTATCACTGTTGTTCTCCTCTTTCAAGCACCAGTTGAAATATCACTTCCTTTAGGGAGACTTTTCACATCCCCCAGGGTATTCACATTGCTCTTTCTTCTTTCTTCTACCAGAATTTTATTTATATTTCTTTTCAGCACTTAGACTTATCTTCATGTATGTATATATCTTCCCCATCAAATTGTAAGATCTTTGAATGTAAGGCATGTGTCTTTCTTAATTTTGTATCTTTAGGATATTCAGGAAATGATTGTTGAATGAGTATACATATGAGATTCTGTGCCACAGAGATAATATTGTATCCATGCAATAAATATTAAGACATGAATATAAGTGATGTCTTATTTAGCTGTCATCTGGAAACATCAGCTCTAAACCAGATCCCAACTTCTTCCTACACCTGTCGTTTATCTTAAATATCCTTCATGCCCTAATTGAGAGTCCTAATCAGAGTAAATGACACAACATTGTCATATTAACTGCTTTATTTGGAATACAAAGAAGCCTGATTGCTGCCTAATCAGCTAGATTAACACCTAATAAAATGTATTTCCCTAAAGGAACCTTGTAAGTATTGATTTTTAATTCCTTATCTCTACATTAAATCAACCAGTGGGCTCTTCTTAGAAAATCTAGGCTCAATTAGATGGTCTCCTACCCTTTTCAAAATAAGCACAGTAGTACCGCTCTCAAGAAATAAAAATACTATCTATGTCATAAATTTGCTTGGTTATTCTGAGACAGACATACTGTACATGCCTACATGTGTATTATTCTAAAAGCAAAATTATTTGGTCATTATTAGAATCAAATTCATGGACTAGTGATTCATTCAAAATAAATTTTGCTCATTTTTACGTAAAATAAAAAAGACCTTGGTGCATAATCACATCTAAGGATAGAGGGGCTCTTTTAGTATCTCCTTTCTTTGGGCTGCTACTAGGAATTAAACCCACTCCAGTCTCTAGGGTGAGTCCTGTTTAGCCACAATTCACACAGTAAGGTCAAGACCTGCTATAACACTTCTAAGACCTTGAGAGAATATGGCCAAACAAGCCAAGGAGGAATTGCCAAAAGAGTTCCAGAAAGATGGAGTAGAAGCCTGATTAATCTGTGTCTGTAGTCTGCCAATACTCCGGACTTTTCAGCATGGGCACCAGCAAATTCTTTCATTGTTTACGCCAGCTCGACTTGGCTTCCAAACTAATGAATTACCCAAATCAGAGGCCCAGGGTCACAGAAGCCTGTCTCATCTCTGCAAATGAGACTTCATCATATTTTTCCAGCACTGAAAGTGAAAATCATATGCTTTTAAAACATAATCTAAGTGATACTTCTTTAAAAAGTAAATCCACCAACGGGAAAAAATATCGCTTAAATCTTGGTCTTTAGAAACATTTAAAGGTGAACACTGTTGGAAAACTTGTGTACACTCTAGCAGAGAGGCAGTGATTGGGAATAAAGTACCTTGAATTTAAGTGGCCTTCAGAAACTACCCTCTTTGACTACTTGGCTATCATTGATCCAGCTTTCTCAGTCCAAAGAATTTGAGCAAATTATGTCTGCAAAAGATTTATTTTCTCTTCACAGCTATTGTTTTCATATTGATATCACAAACTATGTGTTCCAAAAACACTGAAGTATGAGTTTATTTCCTACCAACAATTGGTTAAAGGCTGAAGAACTGGAATTTACTCAAAAAAATACAATGTTATTAACTCTGTTATTTACGCTTCTGTATAATACATTAAGAATAATGCTTCAGGGCTTCCCTGGTGGTGCAGTGGTTGAGAGTCCGCCTGCTGATGCAGGGGACACAGGCTCCTGCCCCAGTCCAGGAAGAACCCACATGCTGCGGAACGGCTAGGCTCGTGAGCCATGGCCGCTGAGCCTGCGCGTCCGGAGCCTGTGCTCCGCAATGGGAGAAGCCACAAAAAAGAATAATGCTTCAAAAATTAGCTTATAAACAAAAGGTCAACATACTGAAGCATAACACCTAATAACTCCATGTCACAGAATAAGAAACATTTTAATTTATATACTTTATCCTTGGATTGAATCATTCTGAGGCTCTAAACAATAATACAAACTTCACTTGTCACCAAAGAAAACAGCAAAGATAATAAAAGAAGTGATTCAAAAATTTACAAGTTCTATTAATAAATTATACTCCTTGCAGAAAGAATACAGTCCAATTTAATATTAATTTAAATATTTAGTTACTCTGAAAAATGTTTAAGAAAAATGTATTATTTCAAGTATTGTATACTTGAAAGTCCCTGAGAGTAGATCTTAAGTGTTCTTAACACACACACACACACACACACACACACACACACACACACAAGTTAAGTATGTGAAGTGATGGATGTGTTAATTATCTTGATCTTGGAAATCATTCCACAATATATATGTATGTCAATCAACACATTGCACATTTTAAATATATATATATATATGTCAATTATTCCTTAATAAAATTGGAAAAAAAGAAAATATAATTCATGTTCATCTTCTTTATCTGGTTCTTGATCTCCCTGTCATTAATTTATTTGCTCTGTGTGCATGTGAATATATGTTGTAATTATCAGTTACTGTATTTCTTTTCTAGGGCTGCCATAACAAAATACCACAGGCTGGATGGCATAAATAACAGAAATTTATTTTCTCCCACATCAGGAGGTTGGAGTCCAAGATCAAGGTGCCAGCACTGTTGGATTCCACTGAGGCCACTCCCCGTGGCTTCCAGATGTCTGCCCTCTTGTTGCCTCTTCATGTAGCTGTCCCTCTGTTCATGAGCATTTCTGGTGGCTCTTCCTCTTTTTACAAGGACACTAGATATACTGGCTTAGATCTACACTAACAGCCTCATTTTAACTTAATCACATTTTTAAAGGTCTTCAAATATCCTTACATTCTGAGGTACTGAGGATTGGGACTTCAACATATGAATTGGGGAGGTCAGAATTCAGCCATGATAGTCACTTTTCTTGCTTTTTGAACACAGAATGTTTGGATATAAAATTACAAGTATGTTCACACTTCCTATCCTCTATTGGTTGTTACAACAAGGAAGGGGGCATATCCTAATATATGGTCCTGCCAGGAAGAAAGTGTCTGACACGGAGAGAGCATTTAGTCAATATTTGTTGAATAAATAAATGAATAAGTGGATCTAACACACAGATATATTTAGTAAATTAATATGTATATGTTCTGCAGGCTTCTCAAATGCAACTTCACTCATCCTCTCAAACTCATCCTCTTCCTCTCACAAATCCTTTCCTTCTTCTCCAGCCACTGTTCCAGAGTCCTTAAACTCTCCCTTTCCTTTCCTCTCCCTGCCAGTTAGTCATCAACTCTCACAGATTTTCTCATTAATATGTATTTGATCCATGCATTCCTCTTTATTTATAACACAAAATTTATCTCCCATTTTATTGCAACACACTGTACCAGCCATTTTAACAAACCAAAAACAAACAAACAACCATTCTCCACTTTGGCAGAGTCTTCCTAGTTCCTTTGATGCTAAAATCCTTCAGTTGCTTGTTCTCAGCATAAATCCTGACCTCCGTCCTTGTAAGGCCCTAGATGAACTCAACCCTTCTCATCCTCTTCATGTCTCACATCTCTCCATTTCATAGCCCATTGCCCCATGATAATGATGTCCTCACATCAATGATACGCATTGTCTCTTCTATTATGATACATTCTTTCCTTAATCTAGAACATTTCTCTTATATTCCTCTCACCTTTACTGACAACTATCAAAATCCCACTTGAACTGGGGACTCAGCTAAGGAACACATCCTGTTTGAAGCTTTTATAGAACACACAGTCTGAGAGCTTCTTCTATATTACTATTACCAAAGACTGGTTAAAGAAAAACTCAGAAAATTTATAACTATTACAAACATAAAGAAAAGTCAGTAAAGTGGCTGGGTTCAAAACTAAAATAGTCATACCAAGAATCACTAGGCTTTATATTCACAAACAAAAATCTACTACAAGTTATAATGAAAGAAGACAACGTTTACAATAATAACTTTGATAAAACACCTAGAGTAACAAGAATTGTAAACAATCTCTGCAAAGAAAACTCTGAAAAGCTAGTGAGAAATACAAATGAAGACTCGAACAGATAGAAAGAAGAGTGGTATGCACACTCATGACTAAGTGGACCTATAAAGATGTTACTTATCCCTAAATTAATCTATAACTTTTATTTTTGTTCAGTAAAAATACCAGTAATGTATTTTTTAACTTAATAAGCAGACTTTAAAAGTCAAACATAAATAAACAAGTAAGAATAGTCACAAAATTGTAGGAAAAAATGAGACATACCTCATTTCTAATATTACAATAAATACTGGATGGATAATAGATTGGAATATAAAATTTCCAGCCATAAAAGTAAAACATGGGATACTTTATTCATAGAATATTTGTATGAAAAGGGCTTTTTAAAGTATGACAAAAATCCAGTCAATAAAATATTGATAAACCAAGACTTTCTATAGATAAAGTCCACTATAGTCAGTGTCCCAGCTAGAAAATGATGGTGCACCCAAATTGAATGATTTGAGGAGTGTTGAATGAGAGGACTATTTACAAAGCTAAGCGTAGGAAAACACTAGAGTTAGTGCACTGTCTGAGAACTGCTACTAGCAGGGCACATTATCCCCTTTAAGCCTGAAGAAGTGAAGGAAGAACGGTTACTGGACTTAGAGAGGGAAATTCAAGATAGAGAGCTTCCTGGTAGAACCTGATCTTGCAGGAAAACAGACAACCCTCAGGGATGGAGGGAGGTGACCAGGGTTAAAAATAACCTGCCCTCACTCTCCTCTCTTCCTTTAATCTTCTGTGTGAATATCACTGGCTGGTAAAACTTAACTGATATCCATTAGTCAGTCCATAGGGTTCATTCTCTTAAGGCATAAAAACTAAAAGATACCGTAAGAAAAATTAAGAGTTTAATAGATGGGTTTATTAGATTGGACACAGCAAAGATAATTATGAACTAGACCTTAAATCAGTGTAAATTACCAGATTAAATCACAGAGAGAAAAAGGGAATGAAAATCATAAACGAGTAAGAGATGTATTGTATATTGTTAAAAGTTCTAAAAGAAAAATAGGCAGGAGAGTATATAACAGAAGGAATATTTGAATATATGCTGTCCAAATTTTTCAAAAATCAATGACATTTTTAACAAATGATGTTAGGGAAACTGGATATTCTCATGCAAAAAAATGAAATTGAACCCTAACTCTACACCAAATACAAAAATTAACTCAAAATGAATCAGAGACCTAAATGTGAGACCCAGAACTATAAAACTCTTAGAAGTAAACATAGTGGAAAAGCTTTATGATATTAGATTTGACAATGATTTCCTGGCTATAACATGAAAAGCATAAGCAACAAAAAGGAAAACAGATACATTGGACTACATTAAAATTTAAAACTTTTATACATCAAAAGACACTATCAACAGAGTGAAAAGTTAACCCACAAAATGGGAGAAAATATTTTCAAATCATGTATGTGATACGGGGTTATTATCCAGAATAAAGTACTCCTACAACTCAACAAAAGCAAAACAAATAAACAAAAAAACCACAACTCAATTTAAAAATGGGCAAAAGACTTGAACAGACACTTCTCCAAAGAAGATACACCAATAGTTACTAAGCACATGAAAAGGGGACCCACATTTCTAATCATTAGGGAGATGCCAGTCAAAACCACAATGAAATAACACTTCATACCCATTAGGATGGCTATTATCAAAAACACAGAAAATAACATGTGTTAGATAGGATGTGGAGATATTGGAACCCCTGTACACTGTTAGTGGGAATGTAAAATGGTGCACCTGCTATGGAAAATTGTATGGAAATTTTTCAAAAAATTAAAAATAGAATTACCACATGATCCAGCAATTCCACTTCCAAAACAATCGAAAGCAGTTCCACTTCCAAAACAACTGAAAGCAGAGTCTCAGACAGATATTTGTATACTTATATTCTCGGCAACATTATTCACAATAGCTAAAAGGAGAAAGCAAACCTAAGTGTCCATTGACAGATTAATGAATAAACAAAATATGGTATATACATGCAATCTAATATTATTCAGCCTTAAAAAGGAAGGAAATTCTGACATAACCTATGCCACATCATATATTAACCTTGAAGACATTATCTTAAGTGAAATAAGCCAGTCACAAAAGGGCCAGTACTGCAGGATTCCCCTCACATGAAATACATAGAGTAGTCAAATTCCTAGAGACAGAAAATTGAATTATGACTGCCAGGGGCTGGGGATAAGGGGAAATGGGGAGTTAGTGTTTAATAGCTATGGAGTTTCAGTTGGGAAGATAAAAGAGCTCTGGAGGTGGATGATAAGAATACTTGCATAAAAATTTGAAGGCACTTAATGCCACTAAACTGTACACTTAAAAGTGGTTATAGGGCAAATATTCATTTTTTGAAAAATACAATTTTGTAAAGAAGTAAAGTTCCCACAAAGTGGTCTATAGATTAAATGCTATCCCAATCAAATTTGTATATAGTGATGCTCAGGTCAGAAGCAAGTCGAACAACTGAGGTCAGGTGGGCAAATGGGGCTGAGTGCACCTAAGGAGTTACAAAAATTAAATCCTGTACTTTGAGAAAAATAAAACTCAGTTTTGCAATTTCCACTTAGCAGAGTGTGTAATATGTAGTAGAGGATTTATAAGTCTTTTTTTTTTTTTGGTGATGCCGCACAGCTTGCAGGATCATAGTTCAACAACCAGCGACTGAACCTGCACCCATGGCAGTGAAAGCTCCAAGTCCTAACTAAATCGCCAGGGAATTCCCTCTTTTTTATGATGAAAAAGTTTTGTGGTTAATATATTTTGATTTTCTTAATCAAAGGAACATCATGTTTGTGTGTCTTACTGACCCAAATTTCGTTCATGTTCCAATTATTTTTACCTCCCAGGAAGTAAAGATTGCCTACAAACAATAATACACACACACACACACACACACACACACACACACACACCACAAAAAAATGGGCAAAAGCTGACAATTCACAAGAGAAAAACAGAATGACCAATAATCATAAGAAAATCATATCAACCTCAGATATAAAATTAAATGGCTTGAGTTAAAATGTTCATTTATCTCTGCTGTCTTATGCAACTCTACTAAAATGACAGTAAGCAGATATCAATAGAAAAGAAATCAATAGTCAATAAAAGATGTCCATAAATATTTGCAAGATAGAAAGTGGACAAAGGCGTGGTTACTGACATGAGTAAAGAGAGTTTAAGCCTCAATACTAGTACAGAGATGCCTATACAGAGCATAGTAATTCACCAACTAAAAACCTTTAAAAGACTCAGGGTAGAAGTACCATTTACTTCTGAAGGATATGAAAGATGGGATAAAAGCACAGTGACAAACGTAAAGCATAAAATGGAGATAAAGCCAAGTTCTCCTCTGCTTCTCTACCAATCATGTGTATATTCCTCTCTATGAGGAAACCAGAAGGTTTTCCTGGAAAAATTGAACTACAGAAGCAACATGTTAAGAGAAAATAGTCAATTGAAAGTGGCAGTGAGGCACTGGAATAAAAACAAGAGATTAAGTAAAATTTTACCCACTAAAAATTACATTTCCGGGCTTCCCTGGTGGCGCAGTGGCTGAGAGTCTGCCTGCCGATGCAGGGGACACGGGTTTGTTCCCCGGTCTGGGAGGATCCCACATGCCGCGGAGCAGCTGGGCCCGTGAACCATGGTCGCTGAGCCTGCGCGTCCGGAGCCTGTGCTCCGCAACGGGAGAGGCCACAACAGTGAGAGGCCCGCGCAATGCAAAAAAAAAAAAAAAAAAAAAATTACATTTCCCACTCCAGCCAATTTTATTTCCCAGCTCATTTGAACAGAATTTTGACAGCCTACCATTTATCAGCAACTACTAAATCAGAACCTGATTTTTTTGTTTACAAGAGAAATTGAACATCTCAGAGAAAAACTCAACAAATACTGGCATTTAGGTCCCCAACAAAATGCGGAGGCACTGCCCTGGCATCCAGAGGTGAAGCCACTAATGGACATACGTCACCAAAACACACAGAGGTTTCAGTGAGCTTTTTAGAGCCTAATCCTTACATTTTAAAAGTTATCCGAAAATCACCAGATGTTTGGAGAAAGGATACATTTCAGTTATCAGCTTATCATTATCTACAAAAAGTTTGCTGGGATTTTGACTGGGATTTAGTTGGATTCATCAATCAAATTGAGGAGAACTGACATCTTAACAATGTTGAGTCTTCTACTCCATGGACAGGATATATCTTTCCATTTATATGTTTTAAAAATTATTATAATTATTATTTCTCTTGTCAATATTTCATAGTTTTCACCTTACAGACACAGTATTTTTCCTTTAGAGTTATATCCACATGTTAAATTGGTTGGTGCTACCAGCCAGTACTGTTTTTATAAGTGTATATCATAACTGTTTACTTAATGTATAGCAATACCATTGATTTTGGGGTATTAACTTTGTAGCCTGAAAGCTCATTTATTAAATCTGAGAGCTTTTTTGTAGATTCTTTGAGATTTTCCAAACAGACAATCATGTTACTGCAAATAGTTTTATTTTCTTCTTTTTGGATCTCTATGCTTTTAATTTCAGTTTCTCAGTTTATTGCACTGGCTAGATTATAGTACAACACTAAATTGGAGTAGAGAAAAATGACACTGTGATGGTCTCTGAATTTCTGGATCTGTGGTTTAATGTCTGTCATTAATTTTGGAACATTTTGCTCATTACTTCTTCAAACACTTCTTCTGCACATTTTCTTTCTTATCTCCTTCTGGGATTCTGGGATCCCAATTTTACTTATGTTAGAATGTTTAATATCATCCCATAGTTCTTGAAATTTCTGGTTCTGTTTCTCTCACTCCCTATCTCTCTTTTGTTTTTCTCTTTGTGTTTCAGTTTGGATCATTTCTATTGCCCTACCTTCAAGTTCACTGATCCTTTTACTGTGCCAGATTTACTGATGTGTCTTTTAAAGAAATTCTTCATCTCTATTACTGTGTTTTTCATTTCTACATTTTGATTTGATTTGTTTTTATAATTTTGTCTCCGTGCTGAAATTATCCATCTGACCTTGCATGTTTTCCATGTTTTTCACTAGCATCTTTAATATATAAATCATAGTTATGTAAAATTCCTTGTCAGATAGTTCCAACATCCGTGTCATATCTGAGTTTGATCCTAATTATTGCTTTGTCCCTTTTGAGTTTTTCCTGCCTTCTTATATGTTTCAATTTTTTTGTTGAAAGTTGGATGTTCAGACAGGTGAGTGAGTGCTCATATCTCCCCTTTCTCTATGGGTACTGTCTCTCTTTATATCTTGGGCTAGTTATTTGCCATGCATTCAATGAATGTTTTTTAAAAAGTTGTAATATTAAAGTTATTCTGACTATTTTTCCTTGAAATGTTGGGATTGTTGCTCCTCCTTGCTTTCTATATCCTGGGACAGAATTGGACATATTTTTGACTTTTCAATTATATGTTGATATTATCTTAATTAAAAAAATTTTAAATCCTTAAGGGTACTAGTTTTCATGAAGTATAAAACATTTATTTCATACTCATAACACTGACAAAAATTTTAAAGTGTTGCTTAGGATGTGAAGTAGAAGGAACTTTTTTTTATTTACTGCAAATGAGAGTATGATTTGGAAAATCACTCTGGAGCATTTGGCAATATTCATTAAACTTGCAAAATGTACACCTTTTGATCCAACAATCTCAGTTTAAGATAAATATACTAGAGTACTCCTTATACATGTGCACAGGCTGCATGTTTCACAGCATGTATCACATTTTTAATAAAATGTAAATCATTAATAATGTCCTTCAATAAGAAAATAGAGAAATCAAGTGTTTTTTTGCAAATGATGGAATAATATATACATTAAAATGAATGAACTAATCTACACACATTAAAACAGATAAATCTCAAAAACAAAGTTCAGTTAAATTAGCAGATTACAAAAGAATATGTATGGTATACCATTCATATAAAATGTTGCTATTACATTCTGGTCAATTCAGAGAGATTTAGAGTGATAAAGACATCTCTATCAGATTTATATTTAAATTATCTTCATTTTCAAACATCTCATCATGGTGCATGTACCTAACACTAGACTTAGGTAGTAGTAGTACACTTCAGGGTAAGATAAAAAAGTAAAGATGCACCGGTGCTTAAGGCTATTCTTAAAGGCCTTTTGCATAGAACTTTTAAGTAGCCTACAGAACAGCAAGCAACTGTACACTTCCCGTTTATATTTCTAAACCTCATTTCTTGGTTTGTGTAAATTCTTAAACATCTCTGGCATTATATGCATACACAAATATTCAATTCAGTCAAAAACAAGCTGTAAGTACCTAAATACATCTTGGTAGGATATGTAGTGATATCACATTATAGGGATTTAACATGACAGTATAAAAATTATACAAATTTAGTGTTGTAGCTAAGACATTTTTCCCCATTAAAATCACTACAAACAATAGTAATATAATTAGAACCAATATCTGCTACTTTCAGATGCATCAATTTGAAAAATATGTTTACAAATATATGAAGTATTTTTGATACTATTATCACAAATAAGGGCTAGTGTAACAGACTCTAAGCAAAGTGAAGATGGAAAATTAGGCTTGGAGTGGCTACAGATAGTTCTGGATTCTGCTTCCATTTTTATATTTTAATATTTATAGAAGTGGTATCTTACAAGGTTCTAGGCAAGCAAGTTTTGTGAATGTCTTAAGGAAAACAAAAATGACTAGGACAGCTTATGTCCCCAAATTGCTTCTGCTCATCTTACTTTGAAATCTCTTATTCCATTATTTAGTACACAGGCAAGTTGAATTTCTTGTAAATGTTTCATTCTTACTAATTTGGGAAAACTAAAAACTTTAATTATAATCCTTTAATAGCATAGAACATTAACATTTTCATCAGTATAAATTGGTAATGCAATGTAATAAAGAGTAATCTAGTTGAAATAAACTCCTTCAGTAATCAGGTTTAACCCAAATTACTTGCAGAGGCACAGTCCTTAAATCTGAATGATTTTTTCCATTAAATGTATTCCCAATTCTGAATCAAGATGACACATTTATGAAATGGAAAGTATTCAATTAAACTATTGCCTATGGTTGTATGCATCACATCCCAACACAGCAGGAATATACCTACACAGAAAAAGAAGATAATCCATTATCTAGAATGATCAAATTAATTGGAAAGTTTCCAGATCTTTATTTTTCTCTATGTTCTGTAGACTTATCTCTGTCTTCCATCTATTCAATCTGGGAGTGACAGAGCACCCCAGAAACATACTTGCAACCAATCTATTTATATCTAGAAAATTGATTCATACATTAATTTTAAAAGTATTTTATGGTAGGAAAACTAGACTGAACTTTAAACATTATAAGGTTTTACTTGCTTTTATCCAGTTAGTATATTGGGCATATTATTGGGCAGTATCTCACTTCAGCAGCTCTGGATAATAAACCACAGAGTAATCAGTCATTGATGAACAATTCTATATTGATTTCTTGTTATATATCCTTTCTTAGGGAAACAGGAAGATAAAGAAAAGTTGTCAGACACAGCCTCTCTGCTCTAAACACTTACAACACTGACACAGTGAACTTTCTATTCCATTCAAAGACTTTCCAGAAAGACAAAATCACCTGAACAAGTTGGAAGAATACCTTTGATATGCAACAATATCATGTTTTAATTATTGCTCTCAGCAGTACAGTGTGCATCTATGTGACTTTATTATTACTGTTAACCTGATAAATATACTGCCAGATATTTCTCCAGCAAAGATGAATTTATTCGAGCCCAGTAGAGAATTGCAATTTGGAGTCTGCAACCATGGTGAGCTATGTGCAAGTCCTCACATGGAAAGGAAAGGACAATGCTTTTATAGAGAGGAAAAGCAGTTGGGAAGGCTACAGCAAACAGAGTTCTGACTGTTTATTGGATGAGTTGTTGCCAGGAAAGAAGGGAGTCTTTCCTCTTCCTATTGGGCTCTGCTATCTTCACAGGACATAGAAGCTCCCCCTCTGGTCTCCCAACTCTATTTAATTGAGGTTTCTGTTTAATTTTTTTTTTTTTTTTTTTTTACATTACCCATGGTTCTCAAATCTACTTTTTAAAAATTTCTTTTGGGTGACTGATATATAATTTCTGCAATGCAAACTCATCCAATCATTGAATTAGCTAAATAGAAAGTGACATATATTGTGCTACTATTCTGCTTTAGGCACTTTGCAAATATTATTCCATTCAATTCTCACAACAAACATGTCAATTAAATTTTAATATCCCCTTCTAGAAAACACTTAGAGAAACAAGCCTAAGGATTCTTGTGGCTACTAAGAAGTGTCAGAGCTAGAATTCAAAGACAAGTGCCTTAACTTCAGGGTTCATTCTCATATTCTTTTATATTATTTTAAAGGGCCAAAGTTATGATTTGTAAGAAGAGTGATAATGTGATGTTTAATTTTTAAAATGTACATATTAACTAATATTCAATGACCACTTGATATGAGTCAGGCAATCTTCTGAAAACTTTGGAAGAAAACTTTTGGACTTACATGATCTTCATGAAGACCTTATAAGCACTACAATTGCTCTCATGGTAAACATCAAAAACTAATACTTATAGAGGCCCAGTAAATTGCCCAGGGTCACAGAATTAGTGAGGAATGCTCCAGATTTACAAGCTGTTTGATTAAGAAACCCAAACTGTTAGCCACTAGATGAAACTGAGATCAGGCATGACATTACAAAACGATTCTGCTTTTGATTCACTGTTTTCATATTCATGTATTATATATTTACAACACTATGCCATATGTTGGATTCACAGAGAGAATGAGCCAAAATATATATGTTCAGAGTTTATGTTATATTGAAGGAAGAACTAAAACAATTACAATATTCTCTGATAGACATACACAGAGATTAATTATGGATGGGCACGTAATCCATGAGGGATAGAGAAATATGAGCTGAGTCTCATACAAATATATATTTTTTTCATAGCATTCTCTTCATAAAAAATTAGTACATTTTACATACTTATCATATTTGGTTATCTTTGCTCCAAATTCCTCTGATTTAATAATATTTTTAAGAGGAAAAATTCTTCTGCAATATTACTTCTGTCCAGACTAAATGACAAGTCTAGCTAAATTATTATCCTGATGTCACACTCCCTATAAAAAAATCAATAAAGTTTTTTTTAACCCCTCTGAACAACGGGATATTTGGTGTGGAATATGTTGGATGAGAAGAAGCTGTCAGTTCATTCTTCTCTAGCGATGCTCTTGATTTGATAGATTGGGAATTGAGAAATCCAATGTATTTGGACATTTCAGTTCAGAAAGTACCTGGCTATACTATTCTCCATGCTTCTGTTACAGCAACTGAAACACTGGCCTTTAATATGAGCACTGACCCAGGTGTCTTGGTATAAGGATGGGTCAGACTGAAAAGCTATTTCTGTCAATGTAAATTAGGAGATAACAATTTTAGGTATCTTGAAATGTCAATTTTAATCCTTGAGGAGAATTGTATAGAGTAGAAAATAGTCCTTTTGTTATAAAATACAAACTGAACTAGCTAAAATTTTGCGTGAAACTCTCAGTGATTGACTGGGCTTTCAGAAAGGCAATAAATTAGACTGGGTCGGTCCAATTCACCTGAAACAGGTAAAATGTGAACAAGCCTGTGAATCTTACCTGGAGTAAATCATAACTATTAACTCTTATAGTTGCTTCTGAATCTGCTGTGGCCATGAACCAGCCCTTGCAAGGTTTTTCACATACTTGTTCCATACTACCATTTTGCATCTCATTATTATCTTACTGCATATAACTTCCTCTCTCCAAAAATAAAATCCAACCCTTCAGTTAATTAGTTATTGGGACAGAGAATAATGTTTCACCATGAGTTAAAAGGCCAACTTGCTGCTGGCACACCAATAAATCAGTTTAACATTCTCCCACCCTGGCAAGATGGCCCAGGATTAAAGAGAGAACTTTGTGATGACTATAAAGAGAAAGTGGTTTCCACTCCTGTGAGAACTTACCACTTGGGTGGTGTTCACTCAAACTCTGGCACTTCAAGAGAAATAGTCAAATTCTCTTTCAAATTATAAGATTATAAAAAAAAAACCAAACTTTTTAATGTGTTTGTTCCCCTTAAAAAATTAATCACATGGAACTTTAGCATGCTCCTTATTATTTAGTTTATAATCAAAATTTTTTTAGACAAATCAGCTCAAGAATGAGACAAAACAACACACATATGCAACTTAGTTCAAGCAGCTCTAATAAGGTCATACATACCAGCTAATAATTTTAAATATGTTTAGTAACTTTACTTTTCTCCTGTTCTAACTTGGAGACACATTAACACGAGATGATCCTTATCTAGGTTTTCTAGAGAATTTGTCTTGAAAGGGTGAAATTTATCATTCCTCAAAATTTACAAATCATTTGAAAAATTTATTTTTCTGTTAACTTTTAGAAGAAGATTGCAAAACTGGATCAATACATTTTACCTGAGACATAGGACTTTGTTTTTTCCTTTGTATTAGGAAACCCGAATCAGAGAAGATTTTTGTTTCTGCTTCAGAGTGTAAATAGGAACTTAGAAAGAGAGCTACATGAATAGGCTATTTCTTCTAAACTTGGGTGGCATCATCATCATCACTAACAACTCTATTATGTAGCCAGATTGAGGCTGCACCCCCTAGAAGTTAGCTCTCAAGATGGCAGAGTAAGAAGACCCTGAGCTCACCTCCTCTCACGGGCACACCAAAACTACAATTATTTATAGGACAACTATTGATGAAAAAAAACCCCACAACCTCCCAGAAAATATCTTCCATAACTGGAGATATAAAGAAGGAATCACAATGAGACAGACAGAAGGGAGGAAGTCTCAGTATACTTAAGACCCATACCCCCCAGGTAGGAAACCCACAAACAGAATACGTACAATTACAAAGGTTCTCCCCAAGGAGTGAGGGCTTTGAGCCCTACATCCAGAGGTCCTGCACCAAGAAGATGAGCACTCAGAACATATGACTTTGAAGGCTAGCAGGGCTTACTTCTGGGAGACACTGAGGACTGTACAAAATAGGAACTCCTCTCTTAAAGGGAACACACAAAATCTCTCACACTCAAGGCAGAAGTAGTCATTTGAAAGGAGCCTAGGTCAGACCTACCTGCTGATCTTGGAGTGTCTCCCAGAGTGGCAGGAAGCAACTGGGACTTGCCATGGTAACACAGACACTGGAAGCTGTCATTCTGGGGAGCTTGTTCTACCATGCGGACATAGGTGCCAGCAAGCACCATTTTGAAGTTCTCCCTCCAACTTTTTAGCCTCAGGACCCAGCCCCACTCCCACCCACCAGCCTGTAGTCACCTGTACTGGGACACCTCAGGCCAAACAACTAACTGGGTGGGGATACAGTCCCACCCACTAGCTGACAGGCTGCCTTAAGAACCCCTGAGCCCACAGCTGCTACTGGACACGGTACCACCCACCAGAGGGACTAGGACCTGGCTCCACACACCAATGCACAAACACTAGGCCTGGGACCCACAGTGCCCTGAAAACAGAGACCCTGGGACCCAGTTCCAGTGGGCAGGCACCAGCTCCAGACTTCCTGGGTCCCATCCCTGCCCACCAGCAAGCTTGCTTTAGCCTTTGGACAGCCTCATCCACCAATGGGTGGACAGGACCCCCAGGATAACCACAGCCCTACAGCCTGCAGGACCCAGTTCACCCACCAGCAAGCTAGCACCAGACCAGCTGCCCTCCCCCACCACCAACAGAGCAACATCAGCTTTGAGACATGTTGGACCCCTCAGCCAGCCACACCAGGATCCAGCCTGTCTCATCAGTGGGCCAACCCAAGCTTTGGGGCACCCAGGACACCACAGCCAGGTGTGTCAGGAACCAGCCCCACACACCAATGGTCCAACACAAGTTCTGGGATCCCTGAGCCCTGCAGCCAGACCTGGTCTTCCCCCCCCACCCCCACCCCCACAGTGGGCCAGAAATAGCCCCAGGACTTTTCTTCACGACCAGTGCATGGGCACAAGCCCGAGGATCTCCAGGACCCCAACTCCACCCACCAGTGAGCCAGCAATAGCCCAGACCCCCCTGGAGTTTCCATAGCCAGCTGCCTTGTGACCCAGCCCCACCAAACTGTGGCCAGCAACCTCCACACAAGGCAGGGCCCAGAAACTAACTGGACTAAGAGTCAGACAAGCCTACAGGATTGCCCATAGTAGTCTGCCCACCACAACAGAAGGACGCAGGCAGCCCACATATGGGGCAACCCCTAGAGTATATAGCTCGGGTGAGGAGAGGGGAGTGAACTGCAGGGATGTATAGGACATCTCCCACAAAAGGACACTTCTCCAAGGTAGAGGAAACATTACCAACCTAACAAACATAGAAATAAAAACAGCAAGTTAGGCAAAATGAAGTAACAAAGGAATATCTTCCAAATGAAGGAACAAGATAAAGCCCCAGAAGAAGAACTAAGTGGAGATAGGTAATCTACCCAAAAAAGAGTTCAAGGTAATGATTGTAAAGATGATCAAAGAACTCGGGAGAAGAACAGATGCACTGAGCAGGAAGGTAGAAGTTTTTAACAAAGAGTTAAAAAAATATAAAGAACAACTAAACAGAGAGGAAGAATACAATAACTTAAATGAAAATACACTAGAAATAATCAAAATTAGGATTAAGTAATACAGAGGAACAGATTGGAGAGCTGTAACTAGAGTAGTGGAAATCCCTGAAGCTGAAAAGGAAAAAGAAATAAGGACTGTTTAAGAGACTTTGATATAACATCAAGCATATTAATATTTACAATATAGTGGTCCCAGAAGGAGAAGAGAGAGAGAAAGGAGCAGAGAACATATTTAAAGAAATATATAGCTGAAAATTTCCCTAACCTAGGAAATGAAACAGACATCCAAGTCCAGGAATCACAGAAAGTCCCAAAAAGGATCAACCCAAAGGGGCCGACAACATGACACATTGTAATTAAAATGGCAAAAAGTGAAGATAGAGAGACAATATTAAAAGCAGCAAGGGAAAAACAACAAGTTACATACAAAGGAACTCCCATGAGGCTAAACTGACTTTTCAGTGGAAATTCTGAAGGCCAGAGGTAGTGGCACAATATACTTAAAGTGATGAAAGGGAAAAATCTACAACCAAGAATAACTGGCAAAGTTCTCATTCAGATTTGATGGAGAGATCAAAATATTAACAGACAAGCAGAAGCTACAAGAGTTCATCACCACAAAGCAAGGTTTACAAGAAATGTTAAAGGGACTTCTCAAAATGAAAAAGAAAAGGGCACAATTGGAAATATGAAAATTATGAAAGAAAAAAGCTCATCGGTAAAGGCAAATATATAGTAAAGGCAGTAAATCAACCACCTACAAAGCTAGTAGGAAGGTTAAAAGACAAAAGTAGTAAAATCATCTATATCCACCATAGTCAGTTAAGGGATACACAAAACAATTCAATGTATAATATGATATCAAAAATAGTAATCATGAGGGGAGGAGGGTACAAATGCAGTGTTATTAAAATGTGTTTTAAATTAGGAGATCAGCAACTTAAAATAACCAAGAATATATATAGATTGCATATATGAACCTCATGGTAATAACAAGCCAAAAATCTATAATAGATACACAAACAAAAAAGAGAAAGAATTCCAAACATAACACTAAAGACAGTCATCAAATCATGAGGGAAGAGAACAAAAGAAGAAGGAAACAAAAAAGAACTACAAAAACACCTTCCCCCAAATTAACAAAATGGCAACAAAATGGCAATACATACATACCTATCAATAATTACTTTAAATGTAAATTGACTAAATGCTCCAATCAAAAGACACAGAGTGGATGAATGAATACAAAAACAAAAGCAAGGCCTGTATATATGCTGCCTCACTTCAGATTTAGAGACACAAATAGACTGAAAGTGAGAGGATGAAAAAAGGTAACCAATGCAAATGGTAACCAAGAAAAAAATGGAGTAGCAATACTTATATCAGACAAAATAGACTTTCAAACAAAGACTGTTTCAAGAGACAAAGAAGGAAATTACATAATGATCAAGGGATCAAGCCAAGAAGAAGATATAACAATTGTAAATATATACGCACCCAACATAGGACCACTTAAATACGTAAAGCAAATATTAACAGACATAAGGGGAGAAACTGACAGAAACACATAATAGTAGGGGACTTTAACACCCCAACTTACATCAGTGGATTGATAATCTAAACAGAAAATCAACAAGGAAACACTGGTCTTAATGACACATTATCCAGATGAACTTAATAGATATATAAAGAACATTCCGTCCAAAAGCAGCAGGATGCACCTTTTTTTTTTTTTAAAATGCACAAGTAAGACATTACATGCTAGGCCACAAAATAAGCTCAGTAAATTGAAGAAAATTGAAATCATATCAAGCATCTTTTCCAACTACAACACTATGAGACTAGAAATCAACTACAAGCAAAAAAAAAAGCAAACAACACAAACACATGGAGGCTAAACAATATGCTACTAAACAACTAATGGATCACTGAAGAAATCAAAAAATACCTGGAGACAAATGAAAACGAAAATGAAAACAATGATCCAAAATCTATGGGATGCAGCAAAAGCAGTTCCAAAATGGAAGTTTATAGTGATACAAGCCTACCTTAGGAAACAATAAAAATCTCAAACAAACTAGCCTTACACCAAAAAAAAAAAAAACAAAAAAAACAACCTAGAAAAAGAAGAACAAATAAAACCTAAAGTTACTAGAAGGAAAGAAATCATAAAGATCAGAGCAGAGATAAATGAAATAGAGAATAAAAATGGAAAGATCAAGAAAATAAGAGCTTGTTCTTAGAAAAGATAAACAAAATTGATAGACCTTTAGCCAAACTCATCAAGAAAAAAAGAGAGGTACCAAATTAATAAAATACAGAAATGAAAAAGAAGTTACAACTGACACCACAGAAATACAAAGGATCATAAGAGATTACTGCAAACAACTACATGCCAATAAAATGGACAACCAAATGAAATGGACAAATTCCTAGAAATGTACAATCTCCCAAGAAGAAATAGAAAATATGAACAGACCAATCACTAGTAAGAAACTGAATCAATCAAACAAACAAAAAACCTCCCAACAAACAGAAGTCTGGGATCAGATAGCAACACAGCTGAATTCTACCAAACATTTAGAGGAGAGCCAACACTTATCCTTCTCAAAATATTACAAAAATACTGCACAGGAAGGAACACTTCTGAACTTATTCTATGATGCCAGCATCATCCTGATACCAAAACCTGACAAAGATATCACACACACATAAAGAAAATTATAGGTCAATATAATTGATGAAGTTAGTCACAAAAATTCTCAACAAAATGTCACCAAACCAAATCCAATAATACCTTAAAAGACTCATACACCATGATCAAGTGGGATTTATCCCAGGTATGCAAGGATGGTTCAATATCCACAAATCAATCAATGTAATACACCACATTAACAAATTAAAGTATAAAAACCACATGATCATCTCAATAGATGCAGAAAAAACTTTTGACAAAATGCAATATCCATTTATGATAAAAACTCTCCAGAAAGTGGGTATAGATGGAACATATCTCAAAAAAATTAAGGCCATATATGATAAGCTCACAGCTAATATCATACTCAGCAGTAAAAAGCTGAAAGCATTTCCTCTAAGATCAGGAACAAGACAAGGATGCCCACTCTTACCAGTTTTATTCAACATAATATTGGAAGCCCTAACCACAGCAATCACATAAGAAAAAGAAAAAAGAGGAATCCAAATTGGAAAGGAAGAAGTAAAACTGTCATTGTGTGCAGATGACGTGATACTACACATAGAAAATCCTAAAGACATCACCATGAAACTACTAGAGTTCATCAGTAAATGATGATCAACAAATGATCAGTAAATTCAGTAAAGTTGCAGTATACAAAATTAATGTACAGAAATCTATTCCCTTTCTATACACCAACAACAAACTGTCAGAAGGTGAAATTATAGAAACAATCTCAATTATAATCACATCCAAAAAACACTTAGAAATAAACCTACTTACAGAGGTAAAAAATTTGTACTTGGAAAACTATGAGACAATGATAAAAGAAACTGTAGACATACACAATTAAATGGAAAGACATACTGTGTTCATGGATTGGAAGAATCAATATTGTCAAAAGTACACAAGGCAATCTACAGATTTAATGTAAGCCCTATCAAAATACCAATGGCATTTTTCACAGACCTAGAACAAATAACTTTAAAATTTGTATGGAAACACAAAAGAACATAAATCACCAAAACAACCTTGAGAAAGAGGAACAGAGCTGTAGGTATCATGCTCCCTGGCTTCAGACTATACTACGAATCTATAGTAATCAAAACAACATGGTAATGGAACAAAAATAGACATATAGATCAACAGAACAGAATAGAGAGCCCAGAAATAAAACCATGCACTTATGCTCAATTCATCAACAACAAAGGAGGCAAGAATATACAATGGAAAAAAGATTTTCTCTTCAATAAGTGCTGCTGGGGAAAGTGAACAACTACAGGTAAAGGAATGAAATTAGAACATTTTCTCACATCGTATACAAAAATAAACTCAAAATAGATTAAAGGCCTAAATGTAAGACCAGAAACCATAAAAGTCCTAGAAAAAAACATAGGCATAACATTCTTTGATATAAATCTTAGCAATATTTTTTTGGATCTGTCTCGAAAGGCAAAGGAAACAAAAGCAAAAATAAACAAATGGGACCTAATTAAACTTAAAAGCTTTTGCACAGCAAAGAAAACATTTGACAAAACAAAAAGACAACCTACGGAGTGGGAGAAACTATTTGCAAATGATATGACCAATAAGGGGTTAATATCCAAAAAGGGAAAAATATATATATATCTCATACAACTCAATATCAAAAAGAAAACAACAAATGACCCAACTGAGAAATAGGCAGAAGATCTGAATAGACATTTTTCCAAAGAAGACATATAGATGGCAAACAGGCACATGAAGCAATGCTCAACATCACTAATCATTAAAGAAATGCAAATCAAAATCGCAATGAGATATCACCTCACACCTGTCAGAATGGCTATCATCAAAAAGACCACAAACAACAAATGTTGGTGAGGATGTAACTTGCAGTCACTGTGGAAAACAATATGGAGGGTCCTCAGAAAACTAAAAATAGAACTACAACATAATCTAGCAATTCCACTCCTAGGCATATATCCAAAGAAAATGAAAACACTAATTCGAAAAGATGCATGCACCCTAATGTTCATAGCAGCATTATTTACAATAGCCAAGATATGGAAGCAACCTAAGTGTCCATCAATGGAAGAATGGATATGTGTGTGTGTGTGTGTATATATATACACACACACACACACATACACACAGTGAAATACTACTCATTTACAAAAAAGAATGAAAGTTTGCCATTTGCAACAACATGGATGGACCTGTAGAGTATCATGCTTAGTGGAATAAGTCAGACAGAGAATGACAAATACTGTTTACCACTTATATGTGGAATCTAAAAAATAAAGCAAACTGGGCTTCCCTGGTGGTGCAGTGGTTGAGAGTCCGCCTGCCGATGCAGGGGACACGGGTTTGTGCCCCGGTCTGGGAAGATTCCACATGCCTCCGAGCGGCTGGGCCCGTGCGCGTCCAGAGCCTGTGCTCCGCAACGGGAGAGGCCACAACAGTGAGAGGCCGGTGTACCAAAAAAATAAATAAATAAAATAAAGCAAACTAAATAAAATGAAGCTATAATTGCAAAAAAATTAACAAAGGCCAATTTTTATCAATTGTCATTTAGTCAACCAAGCAGACAATCAAAATAAAAGGTACCTCAAAAGTCCCATAAAAAAAAAAAAAGCAGGGCTTCCATGGTGGCGCAGTGGTTGAGAGTCCGCCTGCCAATGCAGGGGACACGGGTTTGTGCCCCGGTCCCGGAAGATCCCACATG
Organism: Phocoena phocoena; assembly: GCF_963924675.1. NCBI lineage: Eukaryota > Metazoa > Chordata > Mammalia > Artiodactyla > Phocoenidae > Phocoena > Phocoena phocoena. The sequence goes on along the minus strand of NC_089225.1, from coordinate 37,917,027 downwards.
CCGCGGAGCGGCTGGGCCCGTGAGCCTTGGCCGCTGAGCCTGCACTTCCGGAGCCTGTGCTCCGCAACGGGAGAGGCCACAACAGTGAGAGGCCCGCGTACCGCAAAAAAAAAAACAAAAAAAAAAAACAAAAACACACACACACACAAAAAAAGCAAACTAATGAATATAACAAAAAAGAAACAGACTCACAGATATAGAGAACAAACTAGTGGTTACCAGTGGGGAGAGGGAACTGGGGAGGGACAAGATAGGGGTAGGGGATTAAAAGGTAAAAACTACTATGTATAAAATAAGTATGCTACAAAGATATATTACACAGCACAGGGATATAGCCAATATTTTATAACTATAAATGGAGTATAATTTATAACAATTTTGAATCACTATGTTGTACTAATTTACTGTAAATCAACTATACCTCAATTTTAAAAAGACAAATATTCCTCTGGGGGGAAAGAAGGCTGCACCCTCTAGGTAAGACATGCTCCCTCCCTTCAACTAGCTTAGTGATAATTGAGGTAATATGGATTAAAAACTGATGAAGTTTAAATGAATGACTGATTATCCTGTGATACATGTAGGCTACAAAAAATACTTAGTAACTTGTTCCTGAAGAAGGTATGTTGTGAGGTTGGCAGTTCTGGTCTAAGCAAAGAAAGTTTCCAAAGGAAACTATTTTAAACATTTATTTTACATAGCCCTTAATTTTGCTTATTATTTTATTTTTAAAATACACTTTTCTGATTATGGAAAAAAATGTATGCTTGTAACATAAAAGTTAGACTGCATAGAATTGGGTAAAGATTATAATACAATTGCATATAATTCAACCACTCCCAGATTGCATGTGCTAAAAACCAGAGAAGAGAGAAGAAGTGTCATAGCTAGGGAAGTGTCTGTAACACCAGTCAGGATGGGAAAGAGAAAGTCAGTACAAGCAGTGTGGAAAGGAGGTGCAGGTATGTGAGGTGAGTTCTCACTGTGAAATAATTGGTGTTTTAAGACTTTTGAGAAGACCACCAAGTTTCAGTTAAACTTTGCGTCCAAATCGCCTATTATTTGGAAAGATACACATGGGTTTTAAAACTCCTTATGTTTAACTGACCCCGCTCCAATGCTGAAGGGAGATGACTTGTATGGAATTCAAGCCAGAGAAGTCGGCTAAAAGAAGAATATTCTGCATCCACAGCATATTTCTTTGACATGGCTTACAGCATTTTCTTTGTGTGGAGCACTGGGGCAGGTAAACATCATTCAGCTAGTAGATGGATTAAGGCAAATTTAGGAGTGATTCTACCTTGGTAGTGTACAAGAACAAAGAGCTCCGAGTGCTTTTCAGAAATGCAGCTTGACTCTTCACATCATTCCTGGGACTCTGCCATTCTCTTTAAGAACTGTCATTTAGGACTTTCCTTCCTCTAGCTATTCTTCCTCCTCTGTGTAGGCAGGATAAATGACACCAATTCCAGCACTGTCTTGAATGCTTTCTTTATTGAAGCCACAGTGATGCAAATTTTTCTAGTCCGTGGATTATTTTGAAATATGTAGAAATATTGTCTTAATAACACCGGGCACTACTGAATAGGGAAATCATAAAGTTGAGTCATTGCACCAACAAAACTTGTATGTCCATCACATAATCAAATGCATCCTTTATGTTCCCTGATGAATCAGAGGCATCATTATTCATTAAAAAAAGAAAATGCATGATTCATGGAGCTTGTCTTTCTTATGAACTTTCCCCACTGAAGACAATATTCTGAAGATGCTATAGGAGAGCGCCAGCTGATAAATGCATGACCCATCAAGCTCCATATTTCTTTCTGGCAGTCCATTAGGTGGGATCTAAGGCCTAGGAGTTTGAAATGCACTTAATTATAATTATTTCATTGCCTGGAAGGGCGGCCTGAATATTTGTAGTTTTAAGATGTTTTGTCATTCTCTAGAAAGAAACTATGTTGATTGTAGTGATACACAATAGAAGCTTCCAGGAGGATGTCAAGCTACAGAAAATCCCTGACCTCAGGAGGCCAGCTCAAATTCCCTAATCTCTGCTCTTCTGGCTCCCATCTGATGTAGAAGACTGCTGTGTGCTCTGAATAGGGTAATAATTAAAGCCCAATGCTTTTAGCTGCAGTGATTTGTTTAGAAATTAAGGGTGCTTTAATGTCTATCATGTTAAAATAAGGCTACATATATGAATTTTAATAGTTTCTTAAAAATCTGAAAATACACAACAGGCTATATCCATTCTATTTTCAAGTCAGGCATCCCAGAAGAACTGGGCTACCCTATGTTTTTGGAAAATACATTTTATTTTCTATCCATAATTTTCTATATCATGCTTTAGTTACAAATATTTACCCCACAGAGTTAATCTGCCACATTATTAAGAACAAACTTTTCAAGAAAAACAAAGCCTGTCATTTTCTAAAGAGCAAAAGGAGGAAGCCTAAGGAATACAAATTCATTTCTGGGCACAACTGCTCACAAAATGAAATGAATTTCACAAAGTATGCCCTAGAATTCATCATTTTAAGTCGCCTAGGTTGGTTTACATAACAATCCACTTCCCCAGCATCTCCCTCTGTGAACCGCCAGGCTTCAGTTATGCACAATGGCATAGAGGCAGTCTGCTGAAAGGTCTATTCTTTCAAAATGTCACTCCTCACTGTGGAATATGTTTTATTAAGGGTAATAGGAAACGTGCAGGTCCAGTGGTGAGTTTGCTTTTCTTTCCTCAGGTGAAATTTGAACACAGACTTAAAAGGGAAATTTGTCATTAAATTATAACAGCAGTGTGGGCTGGGGCTGGGTATCAGTCTTGTCTCCAAACAGAGGACTCCAGCCTAACTTCTTGAGGAGGTTGGCCATCACATCCAAGATGGCCCCTGTCTGAGGCTGAGAATCACATAGTCAAGATGAAGCATTGCTTCAGAAGAACCTAATTAACAGGGAAAGGAGGAAAGTCACCATAATAGGAAAACTTTTTTTTAAGCAATTATGATGCATTAACATGACTCATATTGCATGCTTTCGTAGAGATAGTAATATGCAGGTCAAGTAATTTGACAACTGAGAGTCAGAGTCTTTAATGGCATATTTGCCTAAAAGGTGGGAATTATTCCTCCCCAACATCAGACCTATATGAAGATTCCTCTTATCTTAGTAAAAACCTTCAGTGGGTGGTTTTTGTTAACTCCTGTTTCCTCTATGAAATAACATGATTTCCAGGACAGGAAGGTTTGGAATCCTACATAACTATGTTAGATTCCAAACTTAGTACTAACAGTGCCAGCGTCATGGTAGTATAACTTTATAAAGTTTTATGAACTTGAGTCTTTTTTTTTATGAACTCTTTCCCGCTGGAGGCAAGGGTCAGAAGAGGGTCCCATGTTCAGGTTTTAATGTTTTGCAGTGGTTGTCTTGAAATTCTTCATAAATTTATTCTGAATTTGTGATTTGTTAAGCAAAGTCAGAGGGGACTATGGCACCTATGCCTCTCACAATGTCCTGCCTTCCTGGGACTGGTTCTCAACTACCTGCTCCCTCTTCCCTGGTACCCAAGCCACACCCAGGCTTCCACTCCCATCTCTGCCCAGTGATCATGGTATATTCTGCCCCTGGCAGGGCCTGGGCAGGGGAGGGTCAGGGTCGGCTTGCATGTCCAGTACAACAAGTTATTGGGAGGGGCTCCAGTCACCTGTTAAAGTTTGCATGTATCACATGAGTAACCTCATACCCAAGCAAGGACAACATTCTACAGCAAATAAAAAACACAATGACAATTTGAGACAGAGACCATAAAAGGAAAAGCTTTTTTTCCTACTTTTTGAACAAGGAGCCCACTTTTCATTTTGCACTTGGCCCCAGAAATTATATAGCTAGCCCTCACTATCAATATGATCTTATGCAAAGCATGTAACAGTTATAAGCCTCAGTTTCCCCATCAAGAAAATAGAATAATAATGTTACCTATAACATAGAGTTGTAATAGGGATGAACGTTTTTTAAATTCATGTAAAAGGCTTAACATAGTACCTGGTGCACTATCAAGGGGACTAATAACATTAGCTATTAGTTTTAAAAGTTATAAAGCAAACAAAAACATGCTTTGAGCTCATATAATTTTGTGAACAACAGAGTAAATACAAGACAAACTTGTAGTTCAAGGTATCTCAGAAAATACAGGGTTTATGTTAAAAATATTTTGGCCCATAATTTCTTAAAGTTCAAACATAGCAAACAAAAATGGATGCTTTTAGGGTTACTGAACACCTTGGCATTTAAAGAACAAGAGAATCTTTCATTTAAAAAAAGAAAATAATTTATAAAATATAGAAAATATTAGGAAAAAGGACCTATTAAGAAGCAATTGCTAGAACATCCCTCTCCTGTGCCTGGAACCACATGGAAAGAACATATGATGCAAAGGTCATGGATCTAGGGTGTCTGGCCTCAAAGGAAGGCCAGTGCACCCCTGGGTGACAGCGAGCCCCTCATTCTCCACTTTTAGAGGATTCTCAAGGAAAATGTTCCAGCCTGAGCTATAACTAATCTCTAAAAACAATTTGCATAGAGGAAATGGACAGGGAAGGAAAGGGTTAAGAAAAGAATAGGAATGATTTGCTAATTTCTTATGTAGAAAAGTAAAGTGTCCACTTTCTATAATTTTGGGGGGAAATTTTTAACGTGGTATGTATGAGCATACCCCCTACAAAATTCCAGGAGTCATTTCATACCCTATCCCCATCCTGAGAGTGATTTCTTATCTAGAACAAAACTCCCTTGCCCCTCCAGGAATTACATTAAACTCCTCAGAGGCATTCAGAATGAACCAGACCCTCAGGCGGGGCATCGTCCAGTACCAGAATCATGGCAACTTTCTGGTTCACAGAGCTCTGGGCCCTCCGTGCCTCTTCGCCAGTGACCCTTTAAGGACACTCTACAGGCAACATCATTGGCCATACCCATGAGGAGGAAAGCTATGACTCCTTTTTTAGATTTATTGCCACTATTGCTAGACTGTAATGGAAGATGAAATCACCTGTTAAATAATGCCCACCTTCTACATAAAACTCATAAAAACGATTTTTATTTATCCACAGTGTGATAAAAGCAAGAAAAATATAACAGAAAAAGTATGCCATAAAACACATGTAAAAAAAGAATAAATCTAATATTCAGAAATTATTTTCCCTGAAGTGAAATTAGTATCTTATTGGAATTAATCTCTTCCAGTTTAGTGTTTTTAAACATACTATTTTTACCTCTGTTATACTTTCGTGTTCTGCCCACTAATTTGTAAACATATGTCTCTTCTTGAGATTTTTAAACCCTTGAAAGACAAGTATCATTTCTAATTGATCATTGTACCTTCTACATCAGCTTCTAGTTTGATACTTGATACACATACAGCGTAGATTAATGCTTGAATACTTGAACTGTTATTCCCTAAGCAAAAACTTTTCATTATTAACAATATTAAAAAAATAGGCCCACCTTGTTATTGATTAATATTAATTATAACTAGAGCTTTCTTACAGCTTAATGTTATCCAAACTTTGACATCCATTTTCCTGAATTCAGTTTACTTCTTAGGAGAGACAGCATGGTATAGAACACTGGATCGCAAAGAGTGGTCCTCAGATGAGCAAAGATCAGCATCACCCAGGTATGACAAGTTAGGAATGCAAATTCTTGGGTCCCAGCCCAGACCTACTGAATCACAAGCTATGGAATGAGGTTCAGAAATCTGTGTCTTAACAAGCCCTCTGTGTGATCTTCACGCACACTAAGGTTTAAGGATGAATCATGTAGAGTAAGAAACAAATTATGGCAAAGTGACCTGAGTTCTAGTCCCAGCCCATACCTGGTTTTATAAATTTGTGCAAATTATTGCACCTCGTTAAATATCCATTTCCTTCCCTGAAAAATTAAGGATAATAATTCCTCTTCCATGGGCTTGCCATAAAGACTATATACGATGGTTTGCTAGGAGTCTGACACATAATAAGCACTCAATAAATGGTAGTCATTGCCAGAAGATGGTTCATTCTGAAAGGTCTAGCTTACAGCCCTTCACAAATGCCTAATCCGTTTACTCATAGCTCATGTGACTTTTCAGCAGCTAATGTATCATCCCAAGCTAAGAATCAGAAATAACAGTTATTATAGCTTTTACATTTGGAAAAAGTGTTCCTGATACAATTAGCTTTTTGCAGCTAAAGAAGCTGTTAGAGTCTGTTTGTTAAGTACTAACCAAACACTCCTTTTTACAGCATATCAGTGACTAGCCCTAGACTTTGTATAAGGCACAGATTAGGCACTCTAAGTGGACAAGCCATTTCCAGGGAAATCTAGACAGTGGTAAGCAATGAATAAAACTGAATACTCTAGAAAAAGAATACCTGGGTTTTTTCAGCAAGACTAACAGGAAAAATTACTCTAAATCCTCACCTTCTAATTGGTTCCTCTGTTAGAAAACAAATCTCTTGTGCATTGTGCTATATAACTGACAGGAAAAAATGTTAAAAAAAAAGAACTGTTTTGGAAAGAGCCACTTCCTTGGCAGACTTACCAGGCTATTATACAGTTATGGAGCTGAACTTACCCCAAGGCATTAATTACCAGAAATGACCACCTGGAGGCTGGGCAGCCCCTTTGTTCTGTGTCTCGGGTTGCACAGCTCTGTGATGAAAACCCTCACCATCTGTAACCACCAGCGGCAGCAAGGTAATGAGATCAAATCATTCCCCTTGCACTTTAGCCTGTCTGGGTGAGACAAAGGCTTGGCAAAGAGAATACGGCATTAAATTTAATTTAGACTTCTGGAGTTCAGACTTTTGTTTTCATCAATAAAATAAATGTTTAAATTTAAAGCCATTTGCAGAGGCAAAAACAATGAAACATTGACTTATTAGTTTCCACATAACACTAGGTTCTTGCCAGTGCATTGATTCCTAATAAAAGCAAGAGAAATTAAAATGGCAAGTATTATCTATTATCCTTTTAAAAGATATATTCTGGTCCATGTGTCCAGTGATCTTATACATATAAGTTGTACTTTTTTGGATGTTTATAATATTCATCTTTGAGTCTGTGAATAATATTGCAATTATGTTGAACTTAAATTATAGGTTTGCATTTGCTAAGCAGAAGATACTGTCTGCACTAAATGACTTTTTAAAGACTTTCCTAATGAGCAGTGGTATTCAATATGTTGGGAGCCATGAGCACCACATGTATCAAAATGCTAGCTATTAAATAGGTTTCCTTAATTAAAAGGAATTAAATTATCTTTAAAGGAGCCATTTGACTTTATCAAATAAACACATCACAGTGATATGGGGGAGGAGACAGGCTCATTGCAGGTGTTAAAGAAATGACTGGAGAGGAGATCAATTAGTTTCTTATTTTCTTCCTCCTCCCTCCGTCAGCTGATTTATTTGCTTCTAAGTTGACATCAATACAGATGCCTCATCTTCATTTTGACCCTAGCTTGTGGTCAAGGTCTGAATTTGCCTTTGGCAGTTTTGATTCCACAGTCATTCCAGGTTACTCCATCACCTCGGACTTGCACATCACCATTCCATATCGTAGACTACAAATATTTTAAACATGAGTTAATCGTACTATGTGTTTTAACAACTATGCAAATTAACATTATACATATGCCGGGGCTTCCCTGGTGGCACAGTGGTTGGGAATCCGCCTGCCAATGCAGGGACACGGGTTTGAGCCCTGGTCCAGGAGGATCCCACATGCCGTGGAGCAACTAAGCCTGTGCACCACAACTACTGAGTCTGTGCTCTAGAGCCCATGAGCCACAAATACTGAGCCTGTGTGCCACAACTACTGAAGCCCGCGCGCCTAGAGCCCATGCTCTGCAACAAGAGAAGCCACCGCAATGAGAAGCCTGCTCAATGCAACAGAGTAGCCCCTGCTCGCCGCAATTAGAGAAAGCCTGCGCGCAGCAACGAAAACCCAATGCAGCCAAAAATAAATAAATTCATTTAAAAAAATAAACATTACACATATGCCAAGGGAAAGACTAAAAGACAGAAAGCCTAAATTTAAAAAAAGAAAACAGTACTGAAGGCAAGTAAAAGCCTACATGCTGTATAATCTATTATTTCATAACTCCATGAAAGTTTCCTTACAAAATGTATAGCATTTGCCATCACATTATTTGTTGAATATAAGTGATGATTGACTTTAGGTCTTATTAGACTGCTTAGTTGGCTGCTTGTACATGTACTGTCACTATGGTTATAGGAAGGGTGTACGTGTATGATTATAAGACATCAAAATAAGCCTCATTATGTTACGGGCTAATGTATTTCTGTTTTAACATTTATCTACCAAGCTGGATGAAAATGAACATGTAACACAACATCCTTAACTAAAATATTATTGAACAATGAAAGAAGTTTATAAAATTTAATAGTTATTATTTTCATTATTAAAAGGACTTATATTTTTAAGATCAACGAGTGTTTTATCTCAGTGTCCTGCAACTAACTAATTACCAGGGACATTGGACAAACCCTAAATAATAAATTTTTAATAAATCTTCAACAAATTATTTTTTCTGTCTAAAAAGTAACATGTAATTTATTGTTAAAAACTTGGAAAACAAGTAAAACAGAGAATAAAAAGAACCCATACTTCTGCCACCTAAAAATACTCTCTCACATACTGTATATGTAGCTCATTCTTGCATATCATTTCCATACTTTTCAAATAATGGACATCATACTTCCTCTAGGAAGCCTTCTCTGTCCCCTTCATCCTGACTAGAACAGTTTCCTCTCCCAGGAAATCCATATTTTCCCTCATTTCCTTACGCCATTTTACTCTAGGCATTTATTGAAAGGTTTGCCCATCCATCTCTACTAAGAATTCTAAATGAAAGAGATCAGGTAATTCCTCTTTGCAGCTAGCACCGAGTGTTCTGCATCTGTAAACATTAAACCCAGGATTGTTAAAAGAACAAACGTATAAGTGAGTTCAACCGTGTATATCCAACCTTTTTCATGTAACATTATATCACAAGAATTGTCCCATGTCATTAAACTTCTTCAGAAATTTCATTTTTTGAGGTATACTATTTCATCACATGGCTATACTGTAATTTCTTTAACCTTATATTATTAGATAATCATCCCTCCCTTTCTTTGCTATTGTAAAAAGCACACAGTTATAGCAAAGAAATCACTATAGCAGAGAAACTGAAAGTATGAATCTTATCATTTAAAAATGGGGGAGGGGCACTATTAACAATAGAGGGTGTGTTTGGTGATATTTTTGAATTAATGTTAAATGTCCTACCTGTAAAGATGGCATGTGCTTAAGCAGGAGAATGTTCTTATTCTTTGTAATACATGCTGAAAGTAACATTTGGGGGGTTATATATAGAGAGAGAGAAAGAGAACAAATGTTGCAAAAATTTAACAATTGGTAAATCTGATTGAGTAGGTGAATGATTCATTGCACTCAGCTCTCAACATTCCTATAGACTTAAAATTTTCGAATAGGGGAGAAAATTATAGACCCTGAATTTCTACCCACCTAGGTTTTAATCCCAGTTTCACCATTTATTAGTTGTGTAATCGTTAGTAAATTAACTTCACTGAGCCCATTTTCTTACCAATAAAATAGAGGCAATAATAGTAAATATCTTACGGAACTGTTTTGAGAACGATTATATGGGATAATACATTTAAGAAATTTATCATAGTTCCTATTGTATAATAAGTGCCTTATAAGGTCAGCTATTATGATTATCATTATACATAAATGTTTGTCTATATTTTGCATTATTTAGGCTATTATAATTTTTTTTTTAGGTTAGAATCCCCAAAGTGCAGCTACTAAGTCAAAGTGCACAGGCAGTTTTGAGGCTTTCTGACTGATATTAACAAACTGCTTGCTTTCCAAATAGGTTGGATCAGTTTATATTCAGTCAGCATTGTTTCCAGCACTGGAAATTTTTATTTTTTACAAGAAAAGAGAGTAAATAACTAGTTGCATTAATTGACTGCTATCTTAATATGTCTTAATTATGATCAGTGTCAAATAAATATTTTCAAATCTTACTGCCATCCCTAAATTTGAGAAGCAAATTTTGAGAAGGCTGACATTCACTGGACTTGCTTAAAAATAAGAGAATAGGATGAGGATTGTTGTCAATTCTTAAATATCCTGAATTTAACAGTTTCTGAGTGTTGTGTATTGTACCCATTTTTTTCTTGATTTTCCTATTTCTGATTATTCTGCTTTGAAATGAACATTACTTATAATCATTAGTAAGAGAAAAAGGGATTCATTTTTCTCAAAGCAATTTTTAAAAAATTTTATTTATTTTTTATACAGCAGGTTCTTATTAGTTATCTATTGTATACATATTAGTGTGCATATGTCAATCCCAATTTCTCAATCCAACCCACCATCACCACCACCCCCGCCACTTCCCCCCATTGGAGTCCATACGTTTATTCTCTACATCTGTGTCTCTATTTCTGCCCTGCAAACTGGTTCACCTGTACCATTTTTCTAGGTTCCACATATATATGTTAATATATGATATTTGTTTTTCTCTTTCTGACTTCCTTCACTCTGTATGACAATCTCTAGATCCACTCAAGTCTCTAAAAATGACCCAACTTTGTTCCTTTTTATGGCTGAGTAGTATTCCATTATATATATGTACCACTTCTTTATCCATTTGTCTGTCAATGGACTTTTAGGTTGCTTCCAAGACCTGGCTATTGTAAATAGTGCTGCAATGAATATTGTGTCTTTTTGAATTATGGTTTTCTCTGGGTATATGCCCAGTAGTGGGATTGCTGGGTCATATGGTAATTCTATTTTTCGTTTTTTAAGGAACCTCCAGACTGTTCTCCATAGTGGCTGTATAAATTTACATTCCCACCAACAGTGCAAGAGGGTTCCCTTTTCTCCACACCCTCTCCACCATTTGTTGTTTGTAGAGTTTCTGATGATGCCAATTCTAACTGCCGGGAGGTTATACCTCATTGTAGTTTTAATTTGCATTTCTCTGATAATTAGTGATGTTGACAAGCTTTCCTTGTGCTTCTTGGCCATCTGTATGTCTTCTTTGGAGAAACGTCTATGTAGGTCTTCTGCCCATTTTTGGACTGGGTTGTTTGTTTTTTTTTAATATTGAGCTGCATGAGCTGTTTATATATTTTGGAGATTAATCCTTTGTCCATTGATTAGTTTGCAAATATTTTCTCCCATTCAGAGGGCTATCTTTTCATCTTGTTTGTAGTTTCCTTTGCTTTGCAAAAGCTTTTAAGTTTCATTAGCTCCCATTTGTTTATTTTTGGTTTTATTTCCAATTCTCTAGGAGGTGGATCAAAAAAGATCTTGCTGTTATTTATGTCAAAGAGTGTTCTGCCTATAATTTCCTCTAAGAGTTTTATAGTGTCTGACCTTACATTTAGGTCTCTAATCCATTTTGAGTTTATTTTGTGTATGGTGGTAGGAAGTGTTCTAATTTCATTCTTTTACATGTAGCTGTCCAGTTTTCCCAGCACCACTTATTAAAGAGACTGTCTTTTCTCCATTGTATATCCTTGCCTCCTTTGTCATAGATTAGTTGACCATAGGTGTGTGGGTTTATCTCTGGGCTTCTATCCTGTTCCATTGATCTATATTTCTCTTTTTGTGCCAGTACAAAATTGTCTTGATTACTGGAGCTTTGTAGTATAGTCTGAAGTCAGGGAGTCTGATTCTTCTAGCTCCGTTTTTTCCCCTCAAGACTGCTTTGGCTATTTGGAGTCTTCTGTGTCCCCATACAAATTTTAAGATTTTTTGTTCTAGTTCTGTAAAAAATGTCACTGGTAATTTGATAGGGATTGCACTGAATCCGTAGATTGCTTTGGGTAATATAGTCATTTTCACAGTATTGATTCTTCCAATCCAAGAACATGGTGTATCTTTCCATCTGTTTGTGTCATCTTGGATTTCTTTCATCAGTGTCTTATAGTTTTCTGAGTACAGGTCTTTTACCTCCTTAGGTAGGTTTATACCTGGGTATTTTATTCTTTTTGTTGCAATGGTGAATGGGATTGTTTCCTTAATTTCTCTTTCTGATCTTTCGTTGTTAGTGTATAGGGATGCAAGAGATTTCAGTGCATTCATTTTGTATCCTGCAACTTTACCAAGTTCACTGATTTGCTCTAGTAGTTTTCTGGTGGCATCTTTAGGATTCTCTATGTATAGTATCATGTCATCTGCAAACAGTGACAGTTTTACTTCTTTTCTCCAATTTGTATTCCTTTTATTTCTTTTTCTTCTCTGATTGCCATGGGTTGACTTCCTAAACTATGTTGAATAATAGTGGTGAGATTGGACATCCTTGTCTTGTTCCTGATCTTAGAGGAAATGCTTTCTGTTTTTCATCACTGAAAATGATGTTTGCTGTGGGTTTGTTGTACAATTAAATCTATCTGGTCTATTGTGTCATTTAAAGCTTGTGTTTCCTTATTAATCTTCTGTCTGGATGACCTGTCCACTGGTTTAAGTGATGTATTAAAGTCCCTACTATTATTGTGGTACTGTCGATTTCCTCTTTTATAGTTGTTAGCAGTTGCCTTATGTATTTAGGTGTTCCTATGTGGGGTGCATATATATTTATAATTGTTATATCTTCTTCTTGGATTGATCCCTTGATCATTATGTAGTGTCCTTCCTTGTCTCTTGTAACATTCTTTATTTTAGAGTCTATTTTATCTGATATGAGTATTGCTACTCTAGCTTTCTTTTGATTTGCATGGAATATTTTTTTCCATCCCCTCACTTTCAGTCTGTATGTGTCCTTAGGTCGGACGTGGGTCTCTTGTAGATAGCATATATATGGTTCTTGTTTTTCTATCTATTCACTATGACTGTGTCTTTTGGTTGGAGCATTTAATCCATTCACGTTTAAGGTAATTATCGATATGTATGCTCCTATTACCATTTTCTTAATTGTTATGGGTTTGTTCTTGTAGGTCCTTTTCTTCTCTTGTGTTTCCCACTTAGAAAATTTCCTTTAGCATTTGTTGTAGAGCTGGTTTGGTGGTGCTGAATTCTCTTAGCTTTTGCTTGTCTGTAAAGGTTTTAATTTCTCCATTGAATCTGAATGAGATCCTTGCTGGGTACAGTAATCTTGGTTGTAGGTTCTTCTCTTTCATCACTTTAAGTATATCATGTCACTCCCTTCTGGCTTGTAGAGTTTCTGCTGAGAAATCAGCTGTTAACCTTATGGGAGTTCCCTTGTATGTTATTTTTTGTTTCTGCCTTGCTGCTTTCAATAATTTTTCTTTGCCTTTAATTTTTGTCAATTTGATTACTATGTATCTCGGCATTGTCAATTTGATTACTATGTGTCTCTGTGTGTTTCTTCTTGGGTTTACCCTGTATGGAACTCTCTGCGCTTCCTGGACTTGGGTGGCTATTTCCTTTCCCATGTTAGGGAAGTTTTCGACTATAATCTCTTCAAATGTTTTCTTGGGTCCTTTCTCTCTATCTTCCCCTCTGGGACCCCTATAATGAGAATGTTGTTGCATTTTATGCTGTCCCAGAAGCCTCTTCATTTCTTTTCATTCTTTTCTCTTTATTCTGTTCTGCAGCAGTGAATTCCATCATTCTGTCTTCCAGGTCACTTATCCGTTCTTCTGCCTCAGTTATTCTGCTATTGATTCCTTCTAGTGTAGTTTTCATTTCAGTTATTGTACCGTTCATTTCTGTTTGTTTGTTCTTTAATTCTTCTAGATCTTTGTTAAACATTTCTTGCATCTTCTCGATCTTTGCCTCCATTCTTTTTCCGAGGTCCCGGATCATCTTCACTATCATTTTTCTGAATTCTTTTTCTGGAAGGTTGCCTATCTCCATTTCATTTAGTTGTTTTTCTGGGGTTTTATCTTGTTCCTTCATCTGGTACATAGTCCTCTGCCTTTTTATCTTGTCTATCTTTCTGTGAATGTGGTTTTTGTTCCACAGGCTGCAGGATTGTAATTCTTCTTGCTTTTGCTGTCTGCCCTCTGGTGGATGAGGCTATGTAAGAAGCTTGTTCAAGTTTCATGATGGGAGGGACTGGTGGTGGGTAGAGCTAGCTGTTGCTCTGGTGGGCAGAGCTCAGTAAAACTTTAATCCGCTTGACTGTTAATGGGTGGGGCTGGGTGGGGCTGGGTTCCCTCACTGCTGGTTGTTTGGTCTGAGAAGACCCAAAACTGGAGTCTACCTGGGCTCTTTGGTGGGGCTAATGGCAGACTCTGGGAGGGCTCACACCAAGGAGTAAGAACTTCTGCTGCCAGGGTCCTTGTCACTTGGTGAGCCACAGCTGCCCCCCGCCTCTGCAGGAGACCCTCCAACACTTGCAGGTAGGTCTGGTTCAGTATCCTATGTGGGTCACTGCTCCTTCCCCTGGGTCCTGATGCACGCACTACTTCGTGTGTGCCTTCCAAGAGTGGAGTCTCTGTTTCCCCCAGTCCTGCCGAAGTCCTGCAATCAAATCCCGCTAGCCTTCAAAGTCTAATTCTTTAGGAATTCCTCCTCCTGTTGCCAGACCCTCAGGTTGGGAAGCCTGACATGGGGCTCAGAACCTTCACTCCAGTGGGTGGACTTCTGTGGTATAATTGTTCTCCAGTTTGTGAGTCACCCAACCAGCAGTTATGGGATTTGATTTTATTGTGATAGCGCCCCTCCTACTGTCTCACTGCGGCTTCTCCTTTGTCTTTGCTTGTAGGGTATCTTCTTTGGTGAGTTCCAGTGCCTTCCTGTCGATGATTGTTCAGCAGTTAGTTGTGATTCTGGTGTTCTCAAAATATGGAGTGAGAGCATGTCCTTCTACTCTGCCATCTTGAACCAATCTCCTCCCAAAATTTTATATATAAAAATACATCTGATGGGTGGGTACTCAGATTGCAAGAAGGCCAATGGGTTTTCTACATAGGAATAAGGGGTCGAAGCCTGTGTGAAGATTGAGAGACAAAGCTTAAGGATTGGAAGGGAATCGTGCTTCACAATTCCATGGAGAGCTGAGACCAGGATACACTTTAGTCAATCTGACATCAGGGAGGGCACCCCAGGGGAATGGCAGGTGTGTGTGTGTGTGTGTGTGTGTGTGCGCACGCAAGCACATGCTCTTGCTTTTGTTTGTATATGACACTGTGCAGCTTGGCTGAAGGACACTCCTTGACTGACCACATCACAGTGGGAGGGAGCATTATCCCTCACTTTGAAAGGGCCTGCAGGGCTGTCCTCAGCAGTTAGCTGGTGCTGATCATGTTCCCATGTAATTATCACTGAGGCTATTGTTTTGTAGGTCATCCTCAAAGGATATCTAAATTCCTGCTCTCCCAATGAGCACTGAGGGTGACTTGGAATGATTTACAGCCATGGATTCTCATAAATAACTGAAAATGGAAACCTTAAGAAAATACTGGAATTTAGGAAGTCAACCAGAGGATGGGGGAAACAAGATTTCAAAGGACTAATATGAATATGATCTTATTGGTATTAAGCTGATGAAACCTCGGACATACTAATTATGATTACCTTATAGGGTGGTGGTATGTAATATTAACTACCCTGCATAGAACTTTGACACTTCAACTCTCCTATAGGTCATACCTTATGATGCCCCACGAGAGCTAACAGAACATTAGGCACAGACCAGCAAACAAAGATCTAAATTCACCAGCATTCCGAGCTCTTTGTAACATTGCAAGTGTGAGGAAGCTAAGATTGACAGGTGATGTAAACTAGCAGAAGTAGTACTTCCCTCTCTGATCCCTGAACTAGGGAGGGGGGGAAATTGCTGGAAGGAAAATGTTAGAAGCAGCTATGAGCAGGCATTCTAACATGCCTCCTTCCCCAGCTTCATAAGTAGTGTTGGAATAGAAGGGAGCATGAAATAATTTCCCATGTAATTTGGGGGGTTTCAATGTAGTTTTGACATCTTCGATGGTGGCTTTTCTGCACACACAAAAAATTATCCAGAGACGTCTTCTTTTTTTAAATTACTTGTGTCATTGATATTTCAAATTAAATCCTAGCTCTCCGTTATACTTTGAAGTCCAAATTTAAAATTTTATTTATTTATATGTTTATTAATGTAGCAAATTTTAACATTGCTTTTTTAAAATCTATTTATTTTTGGCTGTGTTGGGTCTTCATTGCTGCACACGGGCTTTTCTCTAGTTGCAGTGAGATGAAGCTACTCTTCATTTTGGTGCATGGGCTTCTCATTGCGGTGGCTTCTCTTGTTGTGGAGCACGCATTCTAGGCACATGGGCTTCAGTAGTTGTGGCTCCTGGGCTCTAGAGCGCAGGCTCAGTAGTTGTGGCACACAGGCTTAGTTGCTCCTTGGCATATGGGATCTTCCTGGAAAAGGGCTCGAACCTGTGTCCTGTGGATTGGCAGGTGGGTTGTTAACCACTGTGCCACCAGGGAAGTCCTTAACATTGCTTTTAAGGGAGATTTTACAACTTGGTTAATTAAATTCTCTTAAGCACTTTAAACTACATTTACAAATTTAATACATTCAAATTTCTCTTTAAGTTCTTTGTCTAACAAGGAAAGCTTCCCAAGTACCAAAGCATATCTTGTAAATCTAATGAATGAAACATACACATAGCATAGTAATTATAACAAATAAAAAGTCTCTAAGTCCGTGCGCCACAACTACTGAGCCTGCGCTCTAGAGCCGGTGCTCCACAACAAGGGAGGACACCTCAATGAGAAGTCAGTGCACTGTAGCAAAGAGGAGCCCCCGCTCGCCTCAACTAGAGAAAAGCCCGGGTGCAGCAACAGAGACTCAGTGCAGCGAAAAAGAAAAAAAAAAAAAAAGTCTCTTAAATATTCCAACATTGTTTTCACACTTGGTCAAACACTCTTATACTTTCAACCTAAAACTTTAAGTCTAAATCAATAATTCAATTACATATTTAAATTGGAAGCATGAAGTTGATTTTAGGTGCTCTAATATTCTAAATTCTCTTAAAGATTAAAAGCAATTAAAACAATAAATGTACAGTAACTACTCCCAAATCTTACACAAAACATTAATATTATAATTTTTAGTTTTACTTCCATTTCTATTTTTAGTTCTCAAATGCGGTCCCAGTAATAGAAGCATCAGCATCACCTAGGAACTTGTTAGAAATCCAAATTCTCAGCCTCCGCCCCAGACCTTCTGAATCTGAAACTCAGTCATGAGGCCCAAAAATTTGTGTTTTAATAAGACCTACATGTGATTCTGATGCATGCTAAAGTCTGACAACTTCTATATTTAAACTGAAAGTTCCTCAAGGGTAAGGCATTCACCATAAAAATAATTAAACTATCCTAAGCAACTGGAGTTACCTTCTCAGGTAAATTTGGGGTTGAATTTTTAGCTGGTGGAAGTTGCATTTTAACGAGAGATTTTTGTTTTGTTTTGTTTTGTTTTTTGGCCAGACAGGAAATTTGGGACATTAGGTATCTTGGGTGATTTTTCTAATGACAATGTGTTACACATAGGGACCTCATGTAAACTAGCCCATTATCCTTAAACATAGTTACTGCATAGCCCCCATCTGTTGTACTCAAACCACACATTAATTAGTTATCAAATCTGATTTAAGTTTGCAACTCCTATCCAAGCATCTGTGCCACTTGATTAGATTCAAGTAATCTTTTTCTTGCTTTGTCCTCATCTGGATTCATTTCATGTATTAGTAATTTCTTCACTGGTAAGACTACAATTCCTATAGGTATTTAAGTGATATCCACTTTTTTTTTTTTTTTTTTCCGGTACACAGGCCTCTCACTGTTGTGGCCTCTCCCGTTGCGGAGCACAGGCTCCAGACACGCAGGCTCAGTGGCCATGGCTCACGGGCCCAGCCGCTCCGCGGCATGTGGGATCTTCCTGGACCGGGGCATGAACCCGTGTCCCCTGCATCGGCAGGCGGACTCTCAACTACTGCGCCACCAGGGAAGCCCCTCCACTTTGTTTTTTAAGCGATATCCACTTTGCTTCTGTCTAAAGTTTTTGTGTCTCTGGACTCAGCATTAAAATCTGCTAGTAACAGAAAGTTTCAAGAGGAAGGAGGTGGCTTGTGTGTGTTGCTTTCATCTGAAATTTTGTAAAGCAGGGCTCTGTAGAGGTACCCCGAACGAAAATTAAGGGAGGGGAAGTGGAGCTGGTGTCATGTCATCCAACGGCATTATTTATAGTAAAACAAAAATAATGTGGATGCGGGAACTCCCTGGTGGTCCAGTGGTGAGGACTCAGCACTTCCACTGCTGGGGCCCAGGTAAGGTTCCTGGTTGGGGAACTAAGATCCTGCAAGCCGTGCAGCACGGCCAAAAAAAAAAAAAAAAAGTAAATGGTACCCATCAGGGTTGTGCAACAAAGCAGCCCTGTGTCTGAGCAGCAATGGGCAGGAGACCCCAAATTTCCCCTGGCTCCTACTGCATCCCCAGTAGGTGTTAGAATTGTCTAAGAGAATATCCACAGGCCTGCCAGGAAAAGGGTCACCAGGACAGGTGACCATGTTACAGAGGATGAGGGCTAGACTATACATTGTGTCGTTAGGAAGAGAATGTGGCTGATCTTAGAAGGAATTCCAATCCAGGGAACTGATATCTGGCTGTCATTCCTGGGAGGGCTGGTGTGGCATGTGCTGAATGACACCAGTAGAGAAGAGCTGACAAGATGAGATACAGCTGGAATAAATGACCAGCATATGACCAAGCTAGAACAAAACAACAATAAAATAAGAAGAACAATAAAACAAGATAAAATAAGCAAAAAGCATGAAGAAGTGAAGAAAGGAAGGATGAAGGGAAGGAAACATACACACAAACACACGCACACCCTCAGATGTGGAGGTCATGCAGTGTGTCAAGCACACATAAAGGAAAATATTCCAAACCTGGATACAACTTAGTAAAAGTTGTGAACTTCAAGGAGAAAGAAAAACAAATTCCTAAAAGTTTTTAGAAAGAAGCAATAGATTATTTACAAAAATGAGAGTCAGAGTGGTTTTAGTCTCCTACACAGCTTGGGATACTAGGAGACAACATAGGGCAAAGTTTCAAAGTTCTTAATGGAAATGCTGTCGAACCTAGAATTCGATATTCACATAAATAGTATTCAAAAATGAGGGTACAGCAGAGACCTTTTCAAACATGCAGTGAATTTTAGAAAAATTTGTTTTGCAAGACAAAGTCAATCAATTGATCAATCAATCAAACTCATTAGAGAAAAAGGGAAAGAGGAAGACATAGAAGACAAAAAGCAGTGATGATAAAACAAAACCTGTAAAACTTGTAGTTAAATTCAACACCTAGGTTAAATAATATTTGGTGGGATGGTAATTCTTTTGTTAAGAAAGGATTTCTGAAAGTGTACAGACATAGTGTAAAACCATTAATAATACAATTGACCCTTGAATAACACAGGTCTTAACAGCATGGGTCCACTTATAGGTGGATTTTTTCCAATAAATAGACAGCCCTCCATATCCTTGGGTTCTGCATCTGTGGATACAGAGGGATGACTATGGCACTTGAGCATTTGTGGATTTTTGGTGTCTGTGGCAGGTGCTGGAACCAAACCCATTCGGATAAGTAATCTCAATTAAAATTCCAAATAGTCTGAATAAAACATGGGTAAGAGATTGATTATATAGTTTTAGCACTAAGATATTTTAAATTCTAGAGTTTGATTAAAAAATTTAAATGTATGTATATTTAAATGGAAGGGCAATACATTCAAAGATTAATACAGTAAATTCTTTCATTCATTCAATAAACATTAGTTGAATACTTGTCCCATGCCAGGCACTGGGCTCAGTACAGGGAATACAACAGGAATATATGGACTTTCTCACAGAAGCCTAGGATACATTTCAGTGAATTAGGGACCTGACATGGGGGCTCAGGGTGCTGCAGGAGCACACAGGAGTGGTACCTGACCCAGACTTGGTGAGAGGTGGGGGGGACAACTCATTCCTTAAGGAAATGAAGGCTAATATGAGATCATAAAAAGTTATCCAGCAAAAGAAAGAAATGTATGCCTGTGGGTGTGACAATGAAAAAGTTCTTGGTGATTTTAAAGAACTAGAACATTTTCAGGTTGGCTGGAATATAGAGTTTAGTGGGATGAAGATGCATGTGATGATGCTGGAAAGGCAAGCAAGCTAGATCATGCCAGTCTTTCAATAACAGCCACTGAAACATTCTTAAGCGCAAGAGAGTGGCTTGATAGATTTGCGTATCAGTGAGTTAACTTCTGGTTAAACATGATAGAAACATGATAGAAATACATTCTTTTAAATTCTTTTAAATCTCCAAAAGCAATAAAATTTTGCTGTGAAGCATTTATTTAATGTAACTTGAGTTTATAATTTTGGGTGCAGTTCTTAGCTCTGTCACTTACTAGCTGTGTGATCTCAAATATATTACTTAACTTCTTTGAGCCTCAATTTTTGTCTTATAAAAGAAAATACTGATATCTTCCTGTAGGGCTTTTGTGAAATCAAGAGCTGCAAATGAGAATTTAATATGAAAGCATTAAGCACAGTGTGTACATACATACAGTGCCACTGTATGCTGGATCTTTTGTTCCAAGTAGCATAAGTTCAACCTTAACTAGGTGAAGTCAAAGGGAGGGAATTGTGAGAGTGCCTTGGTGAGTCTCCCAGAAGCCAAGGGTGAGAATGAGCTCACCCTTTTTGAAAAGTAAAGATCTGGCACCTGTCATCTACAGTTGGCTTTCTTCTCATCCCCTAGGGTCTGAGATCCTATTGTACCCACCAAAAGCTTGGGGTTGATGTTTCTTCTGTTCAAGGTAACAGTCTGCCTTGTAATTTCTTAATTTCATTTCCAAGTTTCTTGGATGGGATTCTTCTTTGCTCATCTTGGTCTTGTGTGTATTCTCTGCCCAGATGACCATGTCAGTGAGTGTGTTCATGTACTAATGTGGGGGTGGGGATGGGGCTACCTCCCAGGAGAGGAGTAATTCTTTAAAAGGAGATATAACAGTCAGACCCTTATAAATTAGGGTAATTCAAGAAAAGTTTCTTAAAAAGTGACTCCAGTTGACCCTGGAAAAATGCAAGTTTGAACTAGGCAGGTCCACTTATACACAGGAGGAACCACAGATACAGAGGGTTATACACTTATTAACCCCTGGATTGTTCAGGGGTCAATTGTAATTACAAAAATGTGGGCAAGTTGTGGAACCATAAGGGATCATGCACAAACCTGGGTTAGCCACATCTGTAGACTGTTAAGGATGAGAGGAGGGAAAATTTACCAGGTTCCAGGATACTTATATAGCTCAGGCTGCCTTGAAAGGAGAAGCGACCTGTTTGGAGATATGGCCAGCTCAAGGCAACCTCAGGGAGAGGGAACTGAGAAATATACGCTTGACCCCATACCTTCCCTCCCATATCCTATCTGAGCTCTCCATTGGCCAAAATCACGTGGAAGGGCACAGGAATCTATTGATGTCATTCATATAGGTCAGCCTCCTGGGGCAGACAGTAGAGTGGAGATGTCTGCCTCAGAGAGCTGTGGGGCAGACACAGTAGTTAAGTGTCCACTACATTACTATATAGCATACACTTTTAAAATTTTAATTGCTGTCTTCCAAAGCAAAATCCACATTATATTCAGTGTATGTGTGTATATATAAATATATATTCTATTTGGATACTGACTAATTTCATCTATTGACTGCTAGACAATAAACTACATTTTTTAGAAATAAGTGGTAAAAATGTCAGTTATAAAACTACAATGGTTGGCCTTTATTGAGTCCATTTGAAGTAGAACCTCATTTGTTCCAATCCCTAATACTCAAAATATCAATGGATAGACTTTAGTTGCAAACATGAGTCTTTAAAGGCAAGTGCATTGAGACAAATGTTTGCAGGAAAATGTCACTTTCTGAGCAATTTCATTTGTCTTGGCTAACACAGCTTGTATATGAGTGAATACTGAGTGTTTCAGAGTTTCAATATAGACATTTTTGAGACTCCTAATTTCTCATAACTTAGCATCTAAATATTAACTTCAATTAATTTGGATTGCTTAAAAGTATAAACTTCATTATATATTTGGGACAAATATATACATTCTGTGACTATTCTAAAAATAATGAATTCTTAAGGGAGAATGGGAGAAAAAAGCCAGAAAGCTTTAAAGTGATTTCTCTTTTGGAGTAAGCTATATGAGAAACCTAAAACCGCCCTTTCCTTCTTTTTAACTGATAAAAATGCTAGGCATGTAAGTTAGGAATACTAACAGGGTAGAAAGATTTTTTTTAAATTGATCTTTACAGCTGCCACAAAAATGAAAGGTGAAGTCATGACAAGAACCACTAAATGAAATACATGCAAGTAATTCAAAAAGAAAAATCTTATCACTCTAATGGCCCTTGGTTGGATTTGTATATAAACAAATGGAATTAGACATGCAACAATATGGAATGATATTTTAAGATTAAGAAGAAGAGATTCAAATTTAACAATCTATTTCTTCACTAGCTTTTACAGTTTAAAAAATACTCTCTTTTTTCCTACTCTACCCTGGGGGGGTCATCCTTAACTCTAAAAATACATTCCCACTTTCAGTCTTTGAAGTTTGTAAACACTGAAAGGATAAAATGTGGCATTTTCCTCAGACCAACTGTTGACGTTTAGGAATCAAAGTGTATATATATATATATATATATATTTTTTTTTTTTTTGCTGTACATGGGCCTCTCACTGTTGTGGCCTCTCCCATTGCGAAGCACAGGCTCCGGACGCACAGGCTCAGCTTCCATGGCTCATGGGCCCAGCCGCTCTGCAGCATGTGGGATCTTCCCGGACCGGGGCACAAACCCGTGTCCCCTGCATCGGCAGGCGGACTCTCAACCACTGCGCCACCAGGGAAGCCCCAAAGTATATTTTTAAAATGTTTCAGGCGAACCAGATTGCAGAACCCTGGTAAGGAGAGGGCAATGTTATTCCTTGGGAACAAGGAGGGAGTCTTAAACACATAGTCAATTATAATTGCTTTACTGCCCCAGGTAGTAGGAGTTCCAGACTTTTCTGGAAAGCACTGACATTATTTAGGGTCATGTTTCTTAATGTAAATAAAAGTAAATCTGACTTTTATATAAAATTAGCTACTTACTATTTTTTTTTTAAAACTTTAAAAGCCAGGAGACATTGTAAAGGATGTTAGCTTTTCAATATCTTCCAGATGTTCAAAAATTCGTAGTCTTGCTCATTCGGATGGACCACCCAAAGACAGTGCCAGAATTGTGTGATTCCATCACTAAAAGAATGCCAATTAGTTGAGCTGCAATATCTCACTGTACTGGGGAGGATGACTAGTTCACAGCCTTCAGTAAATAGTCATTTGGGTCTGAACTGGGATTACCAAGGAGAGCAATGGGCTGATGTATTTTATGCAGCCTGACTCGTTGTGTAACAGGCAAAGCAATTTAATGAAAATGGTCCTTAGCTCTGGTTTCATTCAAATGAAATCTTTGATTCCGGTTACTTACAGACTATTGTGTTAAACTTTAATCAATTCCATTTAGGTCTGCATAAAAATAGGGGTACATGATCGGTTTTACCATATAAATAAAATACAATGCATTTATAAAATTAAAACTGTGAGTTTTCACATTTTTGAACAACATATGATGTGAGAAAATGCTCACAATATGTAACTGAGTTACAAAATTGAGAAAAAAATAATATTTAGAGTCAGATCCTAGCTTTACTAAAATATAGTTTAAAATTTACTATAAACTAAATTTACAAAAATAGAAACTTTATGTGGTGAGGAGAGGAAAAACTTTCTTCTTTATCTGTATATTGTAATTTATTTTACAATGAATTAATAGAAATTATTTTTATAGATAAAATAGATAAATGTTTACAAAGCAAAAAGAAAAAATTTCTGCAATGGCAATACATGCAGCCCATTTAAAAATGTTTAATCATTCTAGGTAATTGTTTAAAGAATATTTGCTACAGATAAACAAGCATATCAACTATTCTACTGGAATTAGGGCCTATATTAGAAAAAGTAAATGAATGTTGCTTATAACTAAAGACAGCAGTATAAAAGCAGCCCACTGGTTTTGTGGCTTGTGACTCATAACCAATCATTTCCTTATTCAACATTAATATATACTCCTAAAATTACTATTGTATTAAGAATAAGAAAATATACTTGTATACTCCTTGAAAAATGCAAAGTCCAAAGCCATGTGACTGCTTCTGTTTTGTGAGAGCAGTCCAGTGTCTTGGTGCTCTGCAGACATCCTGGAATACAGCCAACATAAGAATATTGGTCAAGGCTACACTAGGCTGGAAGCTGGTGCGTGGGTGGGCTTCAGGCCGCCAGACACTGGGACCTTCGTCTATTAGCCTCCAGGCCCGGATATAGAGGATGCTGTCGTCCTAGGACTCTTAGCCTTCTGCTCTCTCTGCCCTAGAGTTTAGGGTACCCAGAGGACAGTGGAAGTAAGACTGGCATCAAAACATCTTGATCAAAAATGATGACAAGTTCTCCTCAGACTCTACTGCTTTTGGAGAACGGCCTCCACACAGGATGTATTAACCTGGTTGAGCAAGCCACAGTCATAAGAGTTACTTAAATCACTTCTCCTGTTCAGCTTTGTGATTCTGACCGTGTGGCTGACAGGGTCTTCATGCTCTGGCCTGGTGTCAGGCCTGAGCCTATGAGGTGGGAGAGCCAAGTTCAGGACATTTGACCACCAGAGATCTCCTGGCCCCACATAATATCAATTTGCAAGAGCTCTCCCAGAGATCTCCATCCCAATGCTAAGACCCAGCTCCACCCAATGAACAGCAAAT
The DNA here is from genome assembly GCF_963924675.1 of Phocoena phocoena. Taxonomy (NCBI): domain Eukaryota; kingdom Metazoa; phylum Chordata; class Mammalia; order Artiodactyla; family Phocoenidae; genus Phocoena; species Phocoena phocoena. The sequence goes on along the minus strand of NC_089225.1, from coordinate 37,892,137 downwards.
TCCAGTGCTGTACGCCCCAGGTCAAACAACTAGCAAGACAGGAACACAACCCCAGCCAATAGCAGAAAGGCTGCCTAAAATCATACTAACTACACAGACACCCCAAAACACACCACCAAACACAGCCCTGCCCACCAGAAAGACAAGATCCAGCCACACCCACCAGAACACAGGCATGATTTCCCTCTACCAGGAAGCCTGCACAGGCCACTGACTCAAACTCATCCACTGGGGGCAGACACCAAAAACAACAGGAACTACGAACCAGCAGCCTGCGAAAAGGAAACCCCAAACACTGTAAGTTAAACAAAATGAGAAGACAGAGAAATATGCAGCAGATGAAGGAGCAAGGTAAAAACCCCCCAGACCAAACAAATGAAGAGGAAATAGGCAGTCTACCTGAAAAAGAATTCAGGGTAATGACAGTAAAGATGATCCATATCTTGGAAATAGAATGGAGAAAATACAAGAAACGTTTAACAAGGACCTAGAAGAACTAAAGAGCAAACAAAAAATGACGAACAAAGCAATAAATGAAATTTAAAATTCTCTACAAGGAATAAAGAGCAGAATAACTGAGGCAGAAGAACGGATAAGTGACCTGGAAGATAAAACAGTGGAAATACCACAGAGCAGAATAAAGAAAAAAGAATGAAAAGAATTTAGGACAGTCTTAGAGACCTCTGGGACAACATTAAATGCACCAACATTCAAATTATAGGGGTCCCAGAAGAAGAAAAAAAGAAAGGGACTGAGAAAATATTTGAAGAGATTATAGTTGAAAACTTCCTTAATATGGGAAAGGAATAGTCAAGTCCAGTAAGTGCAGAGAGTCACATACAGGATAAATCCAAGGAGAAACATGCCAGGACACATATTAATCAAACTATCAAAAATTAAATACAAAGAAAAAACATTAAAAGCAGCAAGGGAAAAGCAACAAATAACATACAAGGGAATACCCATAAGGTTAACAGCTGATCTTTCAGCAGAAACTCTGCATGCCAGAGGGGAGTGGCAGGACATATTTAAAGTGATGAAAGGGAAGAACCTACAACCAAGATTACTCTACCCAGCAAGGATCTCATTCAGATTCGATGGAGAAATTTAAAACTTTACACACAGTAAAAGTTAAGAGAATTCAGCACCACCAAACCAGCTTTACAACAAATGCTAAAGGAACTTCTCTAGGCAGGAAACACAAGAGCAGGAAAAGATCTACAATAACAGACCCAAAACAATTAAGAAAATGGTAATAGGAATATAAATATCAATAATTACCTTAAATGTAAATGGATTAAATGATCCAAACAAAAGACACAGACTGGCTGAATGGATACCATATGACCCACCAGTCCCACTACTGGGCATATACTCTGAGAAAACCATAATTCAAAAAGAGTCATGTACCACAATGTTCACTGCAGCAGTATTTACAATAGCCAGGTTATGGAAGCAACCTAAGTGTTCAATGACAGATGAATGGATAAAGAAGATGTGGCACATATATACAATGAAATATTACTCAGCCATAAAAAGAAACAAAACTGAGTTATTTGTAGTGACGTGGATGGACCTAGAGTCTGTCATACATAGTGAAATAAGTCAGAAAGAGAAAAACAAATACCGTATGCTAACACATATATATGGAATCTTAAAAAAAAAAACTTTCTGAAGAACGTAGGGGTAGGACAGGAATAAAGACAGACGTAGAGAATGGACTTGAGGACACGGGGAGGGGGAAGTGTAAGCTGGGACAAAGTGAGAGAGTAGCATTTACGTATATACACTAACAAATGTAAAATAGATAGCTAGTGGGAAGCAGCTGCAGAGCACAGGGAGATCAGCTCAGTGCTTTGTGATCACCTAGAGGGGTGGGATAGGGAGGGTGGGAGGGAGACGCAACAGGGAGGGGATATGGGGATATATGTATACATATAGCTGATTCACTTTGTTATACAGCAGAAACTAACACAACATTGTAAAGCAATTATACTCCAATAAAGATGTTAAAGAAAAATAAAAAGAAAGGAAAGGAAAGAGTTAAGAGCTGGGAGTATAGATAAAATAGAATTGTCCATCAGTTTGTAATTGTTGAATCTGAGCAGTGGGTACAATGGGAGTTCATTACACTTTTCTGGCAGCTTTTATAAGTGCTTATAACTTTCCATAATAAAAAAAATTTTAAGGAGATACAGAAATGCACACAAAAATAAAACGTTTCTTGAACTTATTTTAGCTGGCTCTAACAATCACATCACAATTTCAAACTCTAATACAGCCAACACTTTAAGGTATGAAGAGGCTTGACCTTTATTATTTTTTCTTTCAGATATAAATTTTCTTTGCCCTTTCTAATCTTGTAACTAATGAGCTCTTCAGTTATACTTATCATTAAGTATTTTAAAACCAAAGTTCCTTTCAGGATGACCCTTCAAAGTGCCCTTTATCATCACCAATTTGCTTCTCAGCCCTACTCCAGCGCTGCTAGAACCTAGAAGTAAACAACCTTATACAATTGGTTGTAAAAATGTCCACTTTGAAAAGTGAACTCTGGTGTCTAAATATCACAACAACCCTTCAAATTCCTTTATAAATTATTCCAAATGTTGTCTTCTTATTATGGTAGCATATTCTGTACTTTTGGCTTTGCTCACTGAAAGCAATACTAGGTCTTTGAATGAGGAGTCTACTGTTCTTTCTTTTTTCCTTTCCTTACTCAGTAGTATTACTATGAGAATACTTATTCACTCTTATTCAACAAATATTCAGGACCTACTGAGTGCTCTGAGGAGGGTATGAAAAGGAAGGCAATCATTGCTTTAAATTTGATCAGATCACAGGAAAGAAAAATATTTTTAAAACTAGGAAGGATTAGTAAGTTAATAATAATTTAGTCTGAAGTATATGTAAATTTAGTTAATACTAAATGTTCTAGATAACCTTTGAAAAAAAACCCAATGTTCCACAAAGTTTTAAAATTAAATTATTTCAATTGATGAAGATGAATCAGAACAACTTTCAGGGCAAAGTGAAACAGTACTAGATTTAAAAATGGAGATCAATATAATGTATGAAGCAACTCCTGTTGTGCAAAAGTGCTGGATAAGGCTTATTGGAATGAAATATAATGAAAAAGGCTTCATTCTATTAGATCCATTGGATTGAATGGATTGACTGGGTTGCTGGAGTTGAACTGATTGGGTTTAATTTAAAAAGAGAAGAGCCTTTTCTGGGAAATAATGAGAATAAGAGGATGGGTAGATATGAGACCACTAGAACAAGGAGCTTGAGTTTGGCTCATTAGATTTTTAATAAGAGCTGTGCATTCTTAAACTATCATTCACAAAATTAAAACTATAATTCAAATTTAAATTAAACAAATAGTTATTGAACACATTCTAGCAGGCACTATTAACTTTATAATTCTGGTTAAGAAAAATTATCTCAGTGGCTCTTTTAGGATGAACTTAAAGAGGAACAGACTGAAGTGACAGAGTTCAATAAGAATGTCATTGAGTTCCTCCAGGCATGAAATAAGAAGGTTCTGATCAAGCAGTGAAAAGCAGACTGCCAGGATTTCAGTAACTTGACCCCTATTGTTGAGGACCACGTCCAACCAAATTTATACCAAGAAATATTAAAGTTCTAATGTATTAATATTAAAGTAGTCTTGCAGTCAGTTTGCTTGGTGAATATTTTACACTTGTCACCTTCTACCACAAGTATCAACAATAGAAAATAAAATAAATCACCCATGTTTTCCTTTACTGTCCAACAAGCAGAATTATTCAATAGAGAACATTTTTTAACAGTGTAGTGAGTTCCCAAATGGACCATAACCCAGAATGTCTAGATAGTTGATCCTTCGGCTTCAGGCTCCATTCCTATTTGCATTTATTTGCAAAGGGTATTGAAGCCTTCTGAGAAAAGAACTCAAAATAGTTTGCACTTGTAGTTGAAGCCAAAAGAAGAAGGAAGATCTAAGAGATCCTAACAAGGAGTACTCTAGCGTTTCTGGGAGACAATTCATTTTTGAGGAAAAAGTCCTTAGGCATAGTGAGTTGGACTGAAGTATGTCTGAAGACATTTATAGTTTATAGTGTAGCCTGGTAGTTGTTAGTGAACTTAAGTCAAAACCAGCCATCCTGGGGTGTATGTATTACTAAAGAAAAGTCAGCAAGCAGGACTAAAAGAGGTGTGTATGAATAAATTCAGCAATACCTTGGTGCCCAGTGTCTCTCCTTAGAAACAGTGGAGGGGACCAATTTCTTAGACCTTAAAATACTGGTAAAGGCAGGCCTGTGGAGGCAAGACAGAGGAAACAGCAACCAAATGAGGCATCAAGCACTAGTCCAGGATGAAGGGACAATAAGCCAACAGCAGTTTCAGGGAGCTTCAAGAATTTGCTAGATAATCTTGGGGATCTCCTAAAGTTACAGCAAGGAAAGGAAAGCTCCAATAGAAGTCTAATACAAGTCTGCATACTTGTATTAGAGACTATCAAAACAGCAAGATTCTGATTAACACAAAGCTGCCAATAAGGTGAACAAGTGAGGAATAAATTGCAGTTGTATCACAAGATCCTAATCCCTTCATCTCTCAGAGTAGACAGAGCCCTGGGCAGCCAAAGCCCCACCCTCCACCCCAGCAGGAGAAAAACACCTTCATGTCTGGCTGCTCCAGGACAAGGCACTACTTGCAGCCAAGGAGGTGCTCTATCACCTGGCCAGATGAGAGCCCCAGACAACGGGCCTATGGAGCTGCTGGAGGGGTGTTCTAGGAACCGAGAAGAAAACCGGACCAAAGGCATGGGGGAGTTCAGGGTGGGATGGAGATTGAGGATGTGGGGCAGGGCCTAGGTCTAGTAAGTGCAGCTCCATGCAAATATCAGGGTGCCTCTCTTCACATGTATGGGATAATGCTCTCTGTGGCTGATGTGACCTTTACTAGTGACATCCAAGCCAGTGACTGCCCCAACAATGTGCGCATGTCCTATAAGTGAGAACATCATCAACGCTTCGAAATGTTTAACACGAAAAATTCTATTGCATTCACAATCTGCTCACATTATTCCAAGAAACTGCCATATTTCACTTACTAATAAAAGAAAGAGCTGTAAATTTGTTTAAAAATAATTCCAAATCTTGTGCATTCTTGCACAGTTGTGAAAAAATTTTATCACTGTCCGTTGGAACAGTCTAGATGACAAGGGAGAATTTAATTGCTTTATTCAACACATATTTATTGAACATCTATTATATGCCAAGCATTGCTCTGGGTGCTGGGGATTCAGTAGTGAAAAAAAGAAACAAAAATGTATGCCTTCTTGGGATAGGTCAGCAATGAACACTTATGGTATGTATGTATGTTGCCTATTGTCCACTGATCTCTCCTCCATTTATGAAAAATTTGATTACCAGACTCATAGTCTTCCTTTCCAATCCAAATCTGCCATTATCCTGACAGAATCCAATGCTCAACATGAGGGCAATTCAGCCAATATTCTAGCGTCTCACCTCCTTAACCATGTCATGTTTTAATGACCCTCAATTCTACTCCACTGGCTTTATTACTTCCTATATTCCCACAGACATACTGTTGAAATGTGTCACTACCAGAAAGTAAAATTGCTTATTCAGATGTCCCAGTCATTTATGCCAATTGCCACCTATCCTTCCAGTGAATTTGCCCAATTACTCTCACAACTGATCTACAGCCTCATAGGTAGAATCAGTCCAGAGTTCCAACCATTCTCTTTCAATATCCAAAATTCTTTGGTCCCATCTTTCTTTCATTCCTCCCATCTGGCAAAACGTCAACCTAGAATTAATCCATGTGTCTGCCTTCCCCAATCCTGTACCCAATAAAGTGCAAATACCAGACAGAGCAAGAAATATTTACAGCAGAGTGACTAGGCAAGTTTATAGAGTACAGGTAGAGGATTATTCATAGGAGAGTGGAATTACAGGAGAGAATGTGTTATAAATAAGCTTCAAAGCTTTTCCTAATGAATTTATTGGTTAAACTAAAGGAGAAAAAAGGACTCATTCATTCCCTCCGTACTCATTAAGAAATTTGGATAATTGTAACTAGTACCAGCTAAAATTTCACTTTGCTCCAGCCAAAACACAGCTGATTAGGAAACTATCGAAAGTGATTAGCCTGATTAAAGTTGAAGGCCAAGAAATTCTTTCCAGAGAATTATAAAACCACTTTATGGGTAAAAAAATACATTTATATGAGTTTTTAAGACATAGCCTAGGGGCTTCCCTGGTGGCACAGTGATTAAGAATCCACCTGCCAATGCAGGGCACACAGGTTCAAGCCCTGGTCCAGGAAGATCCCACGTGCCACGGAGCAACTAAGCCTGTGCACCACAACTGCTGAACCTGTGCTCTAGAGCCCATGAACCACAACTACTGAGCCCATGTGCCACAACTACTGAAGCCCGCGCGCCTAGAGACTGTGCTCTGCAACAAGAGAAGCCACCACAATGAGAAGCCCGTTTGCAACGAAGGATAACCTCCTCTTGCTGGAACTAGAGAAGCCCATGCACAGGAACAAAGACCCAATGCAGCCAAAAAAAAAAAAAAGACATAGCCTACTTTCCACTTTCCTGCCCCTGTCAGCAATGTGACTAGAGGCACTTAAAAATAATAAAATTGCACTTTTAAAATTAATGTTCTAAGTCAACTTGTTACTAAAACAGGCAGCCTTTTCTCCCAATTAGGATAATGTAGACTTGTTTTACTGCATTTAAAGAGGGTTTCTGCAGGTGTGGTCAACCATAATTAATTTAGATTTTCAAAGTTATTAAGAGTGCTATTCATTTGAGTAAAGATAATCATTAAACAACATGTTAAAAGTTCTTTAGTTTCATTGTTTTTAGGTGAAGTTGTAATTCTAAAGTGAGGAAGTTGAAATTTGTTCTTAACAAGAAATAGAATAATGTTCAAATGTGCATTGTCCTTTACCCAGAGACACCAAGAACCACTCCCAACTATATTTGCATGCAACATATTTGCAACCACTGTTGCATGAAATCTTATCTGAAATCTGTTGGAAAAACCTGTAGAGCCAGTTCCTGAGCCTCTCAAAAAAAAAAAAACAAAAACAAAATCAGCCACAGTACCTTTAATGTAACCAAAAACAGTATTCTTGAGTTTATTCTCCAGGCTTGACCACTATAGAAAATTGGCTATTTCTACAAAAAAAAAAAAAATCCCTTTCAAAGGATATAATTTACCATTATTAAAGACATTTGAAAGAGTATACTCTGAGGAATAATTCTAACAGAGATTTCAAACATATTTTGAACAATAAGAGTATCATTTAAATAAATATGTATCATCCCAGTGAGGCTGCTTAAGGAAGTAATACCCAGTGAGAGGTCAAAGTTCTAATGTATTTATAAAAGGTCATATCACTGGATAGTCACATTTTTTATTTATTCAAAAAATACTTATTGAGTACCTATTTTATGCCAGCACTGTACGAGGAGCTAGGTCTACAGTGGTAAACTGAGATAGTCTCTACACTCATGGAGCTTAAAGTGTAGTGGGGCAAACAGACATAGGTGAATTAGCAAAGAAATAGAGTATAAAAAGCATGTGCTACAAAGTGAAGGAACAGAGTGAAGAGGTAAAGGATTTCAGTGGGGCTGTCTCAAGACAGATTGGTCAGGGAAGTCTTCTTAAAGGGCATTACATGTGAGCTGAGATCTAAAGGCTAAGATGGAGCCAGTCATTTGAAGAAGGTGGAAGCTCTGAGGTCCAGCCTGAATAAAGACCCAAATGAAGGAAAGGCTGATTGATTCCAAGGAACTGAAAGATCATGACTGTGGCCAAAGTGCAGAGAGATAGAGGAGAGATACGGGACTAGTGAGGCAGAGGTGACCAGGCTATGCAGAGCCTGGTGTACCTTGGTTAAGAAGTCACTGGCACAAGGATGTATGCCAATTTTTTTAAAAAAAGGACTATAAAATGGTCTGTGCATGTTGATTAAAGGTATTTAAAATGCTTTGCAATTATAAGAGATCACAGAAATACTGAAACCATTTGTGTTTGAAAATACTTTAGTATTTTCTTTTCGAATTGGTTAACCAAATAATACTATGATTACATTTAGATAAAGCAATGTTTTACTGTAATGTGCCTGAAACTCTCATTCTCTTAACTAAAGATTTGCTTTAAAATCTTGGCTACACTAATTGCTAATTGCTGGCTGTAGCAAACCCTGTTGGCATTTCACTTACGTTCTGTCAATCCCTCTTACTAGCGCTGGGGATCAAGCCTCCTGACTTTATGTATTTTGTTGCTAACTGCTCATTATGGAAACCTTAGATTTGCCCTTGGACTTTGGAGCTACCTACAGGTGAGAGTCAGAGGGACCCAGGAGTTTGCTGTCCTTCACAACTTGTGCTGAGTATAAACACCTAGTTCATCTTCCCTGGAATGACAACACTGTGAGGTGCAATGTGTACTTCAGAGCCCCAGGGGTGGTAGGCTGAGACCAGGACTTTTACTGGAAAGCAAACCTTTGGCTGGCTTCTTCCCCCAGTTCCTTCCTGGATTCTCTTGGGAATGTTCTAGCACACCAGTTGAACCCAAATCCTCAGCTCAAGTTCTTTTTAAGGAATAACTAGATATAATCACTCCTTAATTTATACATGCAAGCTTTTATTTATTCACCTACGCATTCTTTCACCCATCTTTATCGAGCCCTTACCAGGTAGTGTGCACCATGCAAGGCAGTTCTTGTATAATGAAAAGAGGTGTTTTAGTCTACCCCTACATCTGAGTATAACACATCCTAAGTTAATGACCTGTATTTGATTAATCAAGTAATTATTATTTGATTAAATAATTTAATCAAACCTGTATTTGATTAATCAAATAATCTGTTTTATGTGATTAATCAAATTAGTTAAATGAAGTTATTTGTACTTGATTATACTTAATCAGCTAACCAAAAGAAGAAAGTACAACTAAAGATGTAATGTTTTCAGAAATGTCCATACTCTAAATTGTTCCTGAAATAAATACATCTAACCCCATGGGGCTGGCCTCTAACACTTGGGAAAATTCATGTGCCTAATTAGTGAAACATTCATACACACACACATTCACACAAAGATTCATTCACATACATACTTGTATACTCTCTTACATTCACATTTGTTCTCAATCTTTTTCTCACCCTCTCACATTCACAATCTGCCGAAAACTTTCTTACACGTGCTCTCTCTCTCTCTCTCCTTCCACATTCTCTGATGTATTCATTCTTTATCTCTCTCACATACTCTTTACTGAACACTCACCTATACTTTCTCCCTTTCGTGCTGATTCTTATATATACTTTCTCTAGCATGCACCCTCATACTCTTACACTCTCACATGCTCACACTGTTCCACAAACATATTTTCCCACAGTCTCACACTCATTCTCATACACGTTATCACTCTCTCTTACATACTCTTTTACACACCCAACTCTTATACTCTCATACACAATCTTTTACTTTTTCACACGCACACACACGCACATACACGTGCTACATATTATGGTCCTATTTTCCTAGTTTTAAGTAAATGCTTTGTGAAATAGTTGAAATGGAAATAACGGAAAGGGTGAGAGTAACACATCCGTAAGTGGGATTTCACTAGTTTTAAACTACATTCTGGTTCTAAAACATACATAGTGGTAAACCCAGCAACTAAGTGATGCTTAGTGTTATAGAAATTTTTTAGAAGAGGCAATGTAATCTCTCCAAGGATTCTAATTCCTAATCCCTCATACAATTATGAAACTGAAAAAGACAAAAATCACCATTTTGAACAATCCTCTTTTGTAATAAATGAAGAATCTGAGACGCAGCCAGGTTACGTGATTTCTCATGATTTAAATAGTTAAATAAGCCACTATGGAAATTAGTCTTGAGCAACTGTTCAAGTTAATTATACAACACAGTGATTAAGAGTGTGGCTTGTGGAGTCACACTGCCTGCATTGGAACCTCTGCCCTATCGCCCATTACCTATTTCCTGTAGGCAAAATCACTTTCCTAAACTTCAATTTCTCCATCTGTAAGAATAGTATAAGAGTATCTACACATAAGGTTGCTATAAAGGATAAATTAGTTAATCCATGGAATGTCCTTAATCTAGTTCTTGGTTCATAAAAAATGTTCAGGAAATATTAACTATATTGCCTACCAAATGTGTACATCTATTTTCAAGATGTTGCTTTAAATTACATCAATTTTTATCAGTCAGGAAAGTAGGTGGAAAATGTACTCTATCTAAAGTTTCTGTTCCCAGAAATTGTACAAGAGTAATGGACCTTATCCTACAAAGAAAAAAGAAATCTCTCTGGGAAGGGAATGAGAGCCACCGGGACTGTTTCAGGTTCTTCAAGGTACCATCTATAGTATGAATCCTGAAAGTTATAGAAATGAATACATGACACTACCTTCTTGAAAGGAGACTTATAACATCCTTCCTGACTTTTGAATCAGACTCAGATGGTGGCCTCAGGGATGCACCAAAAGGCACATTGGGTCAGATTCTGGAGAATTCAGAAGAAACTGGGAGGTAAGAGAAGAGGGAAATCAGTACTGGCCCACACAATGAGAGTGATAGAAAATAAAATTCTTGATTGTGAGATAAAAAAAGCAGAGAAAGACATAATATACATGACTTAGAATTTCATTATAGTCAATTATTAAATAGAAGCCCCTTAATAATATGTATTTTTAATTTTGAATGAATTATTAGAAAGCAAAAAATAATAGGGTGTACTTTTTTTTTAATTAAAATCTTACCATTCCCATCTACTCTGGTTAGAATAATCTAGCACATTGTTTTGATATCACAATTTACATTCTGGATGAGGGTAAAAACAACTTTTTTTCTTTATTAAATGCTTTATGATAATATTACTGAAACACTATAGTTACATATGTTTTTGCATTCTTTCTGAGTGACAAATAGCATAACAAAATTGCCCTCATTCTTAATACAGACTGTCAAGACTGGAGTCCAGTTTTCATACTGACTAGAGGTTAGCAAGGATTGTGGCTAGACTCCCCTAGTTATGCCATGGCTTTTATGTATGTCAGTCTTAGTATTCAGCGATTATACCACCCAACTAGCCCACAAGAGCACTGTGCTCTCATCTACTGCTTCTGCTTCTGGGTGTTTGTTTTTATAAACTACTTTATTGAGGTATGATTAACATACAAAAAGCTGTATATATTTAATATATACAACTTGATGAGTCTGGAGATAAGTTTACATCCATGAAACCTTCACCACAGTCTAAGCCATAAGTATATCCATCACCTCTTAACATTTCTTCCTGCCCTCTTTATTATTTTGTGATAAGAGTACAACATAAGATCTACCTCTTAGCAAATTTTAAAATATACAGTATAGTGTTATTAAGTACAGGCACTTTGCTACACAGGAGATCTCTAGGACTTATTCATCTTGCACAAAAGAAACTTTGTATCCTTCAACTCAGACTTCTCCATTTCCCCCATCCCCAGACCCTGGTAATCACCATTCTTCTCTCTGCTTCTGTGAGTCACATTTTTAGATTTTACGTAAGTGGTATCATGTAGTATTTGTCCTCCTGAGTCTGGCTTATTTTACTTAGCATAATGTCCCCAAGGTCATTCATGTTGCAAATGGTAGGATTTCCTTCTATTTTTAAGGCTGAATAATATTCCACTGTGTGTATTTACCACATTTTTAAAATCCATTCATCCATCTATGGACACATTCCGTTATTTCTATATTTGGGCTATTGTGAATAATGCTACAATGAACATGATGGGGAGAGGTGCAGATATAATCTTTGAGATCCTGCTTTTAATTTCTTTGGATATATAGTTAATTCTAGGGCATACCTGTATACTTATGAATAAAGCCTGGAGAGCTGTCAGGGTGGGAGGATGCTGGATCAAGAAAGCAGGGGAAGTACTGCACGTGGATGGAAGGCTTAGTCCAGATCCTCATAAAGAAAGTGGGTAGAGAAAAGGGTCACCCCATGGAATCCCAGTATTTGGAATGACTTGTCTGTTTTGAGTGATGTAAAGAAAATGGAGACTTAGGTCTGGAGCTTCAGCTACTTCTATCTTGGGAGCCATGAACTGCATCCCAAAAGGAAGTGTCATTCAGTAAATGGCTGACATCACAGCAGCCTTACCAGGGCAAGAACACTATGGTGACCAGCGCCCACCTTGTGCAGAGTACACTATTGTGTGAAATCACGTTGAAATATGGCCTACGCTTCACATTGTAATTTAGAATATAATCTCATTTTTTGTGTTTTGACATAATTTGAATGGTTGTAGATGGACTAAAAAATGTTGGTGCAAGATAAAGGGCTACAGAGGTCAGCATGTTCCCTGCATGCCATGTAAAGTCACTTTGGGAAAAACAAGAGAGTGTCCCAAAGAGTGTCCACAAAAAAGTCTTTGCTTAGAAACCTCTACTAATTAGCTAATGACATAAATCAAGTTAAATGCATAACCAATATAAACCCAACCCATTATTACCAACAGTAAAGTAGGTGTCTGTGGAGGAAGGATATGAGGATGCAGGTAAATTCAGTTTTAAGCTTTGTTTTCTCTGTAGTCCTCTCTTTTAGGCACATTGTCAGCATAGATAAGCAGGCACCCTGCCCACCTCCATCCTACAGGAAATAAGTACTTAATATAATTCAAAAGGACAACAGACCCACCAAGCAGCACAATCCAAGGTGAGGTCTCCTGTGCCACAACTGCAGGGCCAGCCATAGAAAGCTCTGAAGAAAGCAAGATTGTTCCCACTTCAGGGACACATAGATGGGGACAAGCAAATGTAGGACCAGATGGAGCTGTGTGATTCTGTCTTATCAACAGAATCAGCAAAGTGGGAATTTCAGGGGAAATTACTAAAATTCCCTAGCAGGAACATGAGGAAGTCCATTATGGAAAGTTGTAATTAACTCTTGTGTCTTGAGCCACAAAAATAATTGTGGTCCCACTAAGAGTATTATCACCTCCCAGTAAGCCTCTGGATTCAATTCTGTCTTTGTGGAAATGGGTCCTCTCAGAATAAACAGAACCCTATTCTAACTTTCCTGTAAGACTGCTCCTTGTGCTGATCTGTCTCTTTTATGACCCTAAAATCCAATCTGACTGCATCTACTAACATTTTTTTCCAATTAAAGTTGAAGGAAACATTCTCATGAAAACGTAAGGCAAGTCTGGTAATCTGGCTTCTGTATTTTTCCAATCCTCAAAATGATAAAACTTTGTTCTTTCTTTTGAGTGTTTTCATTCAGTCATCCAACAAACATTTCCAGAGCGTTTCCTATATTTTAGGCTGGAAGATAGATTCTGCAATCCCAGTGATAAATGAGTCAGTCTCTCCCTTCAAGGAGCATGCAGTCTTAATTTTTCCATGTCCAGCTGATTGATAATGGTTCCTCTAAGGTCCCACTTCTCACTGTACTGGCTCCCTACATAAAGGGGTTTCCATAGAGCATACTAGCCATCAATGGTCTATTCTGAACTGTGCAAATGCATTGCTCATCACATTGTCCCAGCCTGTTTTCAATTCTCCTCACCACCAACTTCATTATTAGTTCTTACATTTCCATCCAGCCCTACCTCCAACAGGTCTTTGAAGAAAACTGCTATGATTATGATATTGTTTTTCTCAATAATAATTGGCAATTATTGTCCTCCACCCTGACAGCACTGCAGTCGTAGCTTGTGTCAGGTATGCCCTTGCTAGTTCATAATAGTTCATACACCTGACTTCAACCTCAAGGATACAGCCCAGAGACCAGGAAATTAACTATCAACTCCAAAGTCTTCTTTGTTTCTCTCAGCCAGGGCTGTCCCTAGGGTATGTGAATCCCCCTGTTTATGTAAGCAATTTTATTTTAAAAGGATTATAAAATCTTTGGGTCCATGTGAAGTATGGTTATTTATCAATAAATATTTAGAAACATGGGTAGAGAAGTCCTTAAATATTTCTTAATTGCCCAGTCAGAGAAGATTCTTCATAGTGTTAAGCCAACATCTATTCCTGTTCAGGTCTGAGAACCATCTTGTCACGTTCTTTATTGTCAAATGTGTCATTCCTATCCAATTTCATATCTCCCACTGTGAGAAAAAGGTAATAGTGCTGTTACTACCTACAGCACCACGGCCTTCAGAACTTGTTTGCATGGAAACAACATAGATCTTGTTGCCTCTACAGTTCACTGATACTACTTATTTAATTCTTAGGAACCAGTTCAAGATGAGAGGAGCCTGGGATGACCCCGGAGGATAAAATCCCAGAACATTTCTGAGCATCTGGTCTTCCTAACCTTATAGAGTAGAGGGACTGAGAGTGCCCCAAAGAGGAAAAATAGGGACAAGGACTTACAAAAATTTCTGTGCACCTGATCTGGAAAGTGCTCACTGGCAGCCCTGTTCTGTTCCAGGTTATGAAAGGAGACTTAGAAAAATTTTTATGAAGGCTCTCCCAAAGTCCAGGGTCCGTGGTCTATGCCTCAGGGATAGAGGCCATACTTGCCTAAAAGGCAGTACTTCTCAATGGAATCACAGAATGCAAATAAAATCCTTAATGATTTACTTTATCATCCCAAACACTCTGAGGAAGGCAAAATCTACAATCACTATAGCCTTACTTCACTACTCTTGATTTGGCAAGGAAAAAAGGACTAGGGAACTAAAAAGTGAAGAAGGCAAAAAAGGGAGCAAGGTAATGGGAACTTGATAATAAGCTATGAATCTACAAAGAAATAACAGAAAAGGAAGAGATCAATAAATTATAATCATGCTAGAGAGAACAAATATTACCCTGGAAAAGATATTCCTCCCATAATCCAATATCTCTTTTTCATTGTTCCAGGTCCTCTCCACCTCCCAAGCAAATTCATTATTTTAAAATTATTAATTTGAAAGTTAATTTTAAATATTTGGGTATTGCTGCATTGAAAAGATAATTATTTTTTCAGTCATACCAGAAGGAAAAGCTTCTGGGGTTGGACAAAGCTGGGCATATCTGCCCCAAGCAGTTTTTACTGGACTAGCATCCATCATCTACATATCTTTCATGGAGAGAGAATTACAGTTTGAACATTGTTTTTTCTTTCTTGTTTCTATTATTACACTAAAGCTAAATTTTAACTCACTTAAGAATTATACCTAATTTGCCCTTGAAATTACTTTAATGCCATTATTATTTAATGCTTTCAATTTTAAATATTTTAGGTGTATTAAAGTTCTATACTTACCACTGCAAACAGACTACCTAATAACCCCGTCATTTTTATATTATAAAAGATGATTTAAATGCCCATAAAAGGAGGTAAAATTATATTTCCTCAAAATTTAAGATAAAAACATCACACAGTAAATTTACCTTTTTTGTTCAGTGTGAAGAAATTACTATTTTATAGCTCAGAGCAACAAGAAGAAAACCATAACATTAATACATGAGGAAACAACAATTTTCCTATCATTTTTCTCCCTTTCAGTAATCGATATTTCAACAAAAGTTTCTGGATTTATTTTGGATGTTATGATGTTTAGCCATTGAGATGGATATATTTTTTATTTATACTTGATAAATCTATAAAATGTATACCTGCACAAGACCATAGAGATCATACAGCCCAATCTCCACTCTGTCCATGGGAAAACTGAGGGTCTGAAAGATTTCCTGGCTTGCTCTCCCTAGGAGGTCTGTGACAGAAATTGGATACAGATCCTGACTCCAAGACTGGTACACTTCTTTTTGATCTGTCAAATAAGAGATAGACAGGTTGTGGATATAGAAAAGTCAAAAAGTATCTACAAACTAGAAAAGTTAGTAAGTGAATTTAACATGACTACTGATTTAAAATCTATATGAAAATTGGCTTATTTCTACAAAATGGAATTTTGATTGAGATTATATTGAATCAATAGAGTAATTTGAAGAAAACTGATATGTTAACACTATTGAGTCTTGCAATCTATGCACATGATATATCACTCCTTTTATTTATGTCTGATTTCTTTGAGCAGTGCTTTGTAGTTTTTAGTGTAGATTACATATCTCTTGTCTTATTTATTCCTAAGAATTTTATAATTTCTGATCTTGTGTTAAATAATGTTTTTAAAGTTTTATTCTTCAGTGCTTGTTGTTAGTATATAGAAATAATTGACTTTTGAATGTTGATTTATATTCAGCATACTTGTTAAATTCTATTGCTAATTATTCCAGTTTTTTGCAGATACTTTTGGATTTTCTATATTTACAATTGCATCACCTATATTTCATGGCAGTTTTGCTCCCTCTTTCCAATTTTTATTCTTTTCAAATTTTTCTCTTACTCCAATGACTAAAATAACTAAGACACTGCGGTTACAAGTGGTCATGGTATACATCATTTTCTTCTCAACTTCAGAAAGAAAATTTTACTATTTCACACTAACTACAATTTTAGATGTAGTTTTTTTTGGTAGATAATCTTTATTAAATTAAGAGCATTTCCTTTTATTATTATTTTGCTGAGTTTTTAAAATAGAGAATGACTGAATTTTAACAAATGCTTTTTAAACATTGATTATGTTAATGTGGTGAATTACACTCATTAATTTTCAAATATTAAACCAATCTTTCATTTCTGGAATAAACTCTTCTTGGTCACAATATATTATCTTTTCTTCATATACTGCTGAACTTGATCTGTTAATATTTTGTTTAGCATTTTTGTATCTAAGTTTACAGATATTGGCTTATAATTTTCTTTCCTTGTGTCCACATAGAGTTTTGGGATCAGTATAATTTGTCCTAAAAAGAAATAAGGGAATGTCTCCTTTTTTCTCTATTTTCAAATGTTTGTGTGAAATTGCTATTATTTTTTCTTTTTAAATATTTGAAAGAAATCATAGTGAAACCTTATAGGCCAGGAATTTTTCTTTGCAGGAATGTTGTTTATATTCAGATTCAATTTATTTAACAGATATAGCACCATTCATAATATCAACTTATTTTTACATCCCTGTAGGATCTATAGTAATAGTCCCTTTTACTTTCTTTCTATTGAACAGCTGTTTTCTATCTTTTATTTTCTTAGCCCATGTTTATAGAAGTCTGTCAATTTTATTAATATTTTCAAACAACTCATCTCTAGCATTTACAATTTTTCTCTGTTTCATTGACTTGTTCTCTTTATCTTTCCTCCCTTCTTCTTTCTTTGTATTTTTTTTGCTCTTCTTTTTCTAGTTCCTGGAGATGGAAGCTTAGATAACTAATTCTTAATCTTTCCTCTTTTCTATTTATATTTTTAAAGCTATAAATTTCCCCCCAGTCCTGCTTTAGCAGGATCCCACAGGCTCTAACATGTCATATATTCATTATTAGTCAGTTCAAAATTTTTTTGAAGTTTTTTTTCCATCTTTATGCCTTTTGTTTTTCTTGTCTTATTGCACAGTACAAGCTTGAACAGAATCAGTGGAATACACATACTTGGCTTATTCCTGATATTTCTATAGCTTGAATATCACTTTTGTTCACACCTCTCAGAGTCCATGCCATCCCCCCAAGACCTCCCCATTTTCACCTCCACAAAGGCAAAACATCAGGGTCATGGGCAGTGTGCCCTCTGCCCACCCATGTAGAGTCCAGAATTTAGGGCCAGCACCTAAACCAGGGATCAAACCAAACTATTCAGACCTTAACTGCTCCTCAGGGTAGATATGGCTCAGCCCAGGCCCAGAGCCACATCCTGGGGGTCTGGGTGGATAGAAGAGAAACATGGAGATCAAGAAGCTATCTGATATCTCCCAAACCCTCTGACCAGAGTCAGTTTCATTGCACATCTATCTGGGAGTCTAGTCCAGATAGAAATGTTTCATCTATTCCTGATTCTTGGTGGTATCTTTTTTATTTTTGAAGTATAGTTTACAACATTGTGTTAGTTTCAGGTATACAGCAAAGTGATTCAGTATATATATATATATATATATATATATATATATATATATATATATATATATATATATATATTCAGATTCTTTTCCATTACAGGTTATTACAAGATACTGAATATAGTTCCCTGTGCTATGTAGTAAATCCTTGCTGTTTATTACATAGTGGTGTGTACCTGTTAATCCCATACTCCTAATTTATCCCTCTCCCCCTTTCCCCTTTGGTAACCATAAGTTTGTTTTCTATGTCTGTGAGTCTGTTTCTGTTTTGTAAATAAATTCATCTGTATCATTTTTTAAGATTCCACATATAAGTGACATCATATAGTATCTGTCTTCCTCTGTCTGACTTATTTCACTCAGTATGATAATCTCTAGGTCCATCCATGTTGCTGTAAACTGCATTATTTCATTCTTTTCTATGGCTGAGTAATAGTCCATTGTTTATATATATCACATCTTTTTCTAATTTTTTTTTTTTTTTTTTGTGGTACGCGGGCCTCTCACTGCTGTGGCCTCTCCCGTTGCGGAGCACAGGCTCCGGACATGCAGGCTCAGCAGCCATGGCTCACGGGCCCAGCCGCTCTGCAGCATGTGGGATCTTCCCAGACGAGGGCACGAACTCGTGTCCCCTGCATCGGCAGGCGGACTCTCAACCACTGCGCCACCAGGGAAGCCCTCTTTTTCTAATTTTAACTGTTATTACTTTTCCATGGATTATTTAGAAATGTGATACTTAATTTTTAAGAATTTATAAATTTTCTGGTTATTGTTCTGTTACTGGTTTCTTGATTAATTCCACTGTAGTTAGAGGCTGTATCTGTATGATTACAATCCTTTGAAATTTGTTGACACTTGCTGTTCTGTTTAGCATGAGGTCTGTTTTGGACTTAGAGTTGATGCTGGAATGATTAAGACTTTTGGGAATGTTGGGATGTGATAAATGTACTTTGCATGTGGGAAGGACATGAATTTTGGAAGGCCAGAGAGTAGACTGTTATGGGTTCAAATGTGTTCCCCCCCACCCCCAAAAAAGAGGTGTGTACTCTCCAGTACCTCTGAATATGACATTTTTTGGAAATAGAGTCTTACAGAGGTAATAAGTTAAAATGAGGTCATTAGGGTGGGATCTAATCCAATATACTTACTGTCCCTATACAAAGAGAAAACTTGGACAGAGAAGTTTATATGTTGTTTATATTCAGATTCAATTTATTTAACAGATATAGCACCATTCATAATATGTGAAGACAGCCATGGGGTGACAGAGGCAGACATTAGATTGATGCAGCTGCAATCCAGGGAATGTCAAGGACTGCCAGCAACAGCCAGGAGCTAGGAAGAGGCAAAGAAGAGTTCTCCGCAGAGTTTTAGAGGGCCCTGCCAATACCTTGATTTCAGTTTTCTAGCTTCATAACTATGAGACAATAAATTTTTGCTCTGTTTTTTAAGCCACCCACTGTATTGTATTTTGTTATGGCAGCCCTAACACACAAGTACAACAGTCAAGTTAATTGTTCATCTCAATGGAGTTATTTGCCACTCAAGTCAAAAATCATGTACAGAATTTACAAAGTAGAAAATTGGCTCAAAATTGGATACTGATTCAACTAGACAAAATAATATTCTGATGTCTATGTCCATCCCAACTAGACCAGATTCCCATCTCTAGCAAGTGGAAGCAAAGATACCACCTCAGCTGCCTCCCTATGAGCACTGTTTCGTTTTCCACTCAGCTCCTACACTGAGGCATTTTCTATTGATATATATTTGGGGATGCCAGGTAGGTGTTTCTATGAATACAGGTGAGGTTTGAATGTTTGGGTCTGAAATTTTCTTCATGATGGAGGGATGAAAGAGGGATTCAACTACCCATGAGGTTTCCTCTCCTCTCATATTCCCTGGGTTACCCCAACTCCCCAAACCTAGGCCAAGTTAATCTCCCCACCTCAAGACTCTGTCCTCCTCCCAGATCCTGTGTGAATCATAACTTGATTTCACCAGACTCTGAGAAGTATATTGTGATATCAAGTCACTCTCGGTTCTAGGCTCAACCCGACAGAGCATTTCCAGGGGTGACCATTGCTCTGATCTCTAACTCACAGTTTACCCCAGGGTAACCAGTCTCCTGCCTGGGATAAATCATCCAATGTGCCCCATCTACATTTCTACTCTGGTCTTCAGAAGAGAAAAGCACAGTCATACGGTTCATGTCAAAGTAATCTACCTTGCCTGGTTTGGTACTTTGTAGATGTAACTTGTAATGCTCACAAGAGCCCTAGTATACAATTTATTATTCATGTTCATGACAGGTGTCAACTAAAGCTTGTGAGGCTTAAATTATATGCCTTAGCAATGCAATTAGCAAACCATGGGGCACAGATTCAAACCAAGGACTGCCTGTAACAGGGTCAGAGGAGCACGAAGAAAACATGTAATGCTTGGTTTCAATAGCCTCTTAGGGATGCTTAGTCTCTTTCAGTCTTTCAGGTCTCCTCACCTTCTCTCTAGTCTTCCCCAGGTGTCATCTGGGAATGGCTCATTGGATCGTTGTTGGCATAGGAAGAGAGTCTCTTATTTATACTAAGTGCCCTGTGCAGCTCTCTTTGCTCATTTTTTTTTCCTTTGGGGTGGTGGGGCTGTGTTGGGTCTTTGTCACTGTGCACGGGCTTTCTCTAGTTGCAGCAAGCGGGAGTTACTCTTCGTTGTGGTGCATGGGCTTCTCACTGCAGTGGCTTCTCTTGTTGCAGAGCATAGGCTCTAGGTGCTAGGGTGTGCAGGCTTCAGTAGTTGTGGCTCGCGGGATTTGTTTCTCCATGGCATGTGGGATCTTCCTGGACCAGGAATTAAACCCGTGTCCCCTGCATTGGCAGGCGGATTCTTAACCACTGCACCACCAGGGAAGTCCCTCTCTTTGCTCTTAATCAACTCACATTTCCTTGTTTGCCTGGTCACTAGTGACCCCACTGGCACCCATAACTGCTACATACACTAGAGAACAAACTCATGACCTGTTCTCCTTCAGCTTGCTTAGGGCTCAGGGGTTCTCCCTACCGGCCTGAACTCAGCTCTCAATGGTGTTGCAAACACACTTTGGGCTGGCTGTGAATCCTAGGTAGTTTGCCAAAAAGTCCTTGGATACTGCACTCACTACACTTTTATACTTACAGTCACTATTTTTTCTGGCAAGCTCACCACCCAAACTCTTGGCTAACTTTCTGTCTTTATACCTCAGAGGAATCCTAGGATTTGGGATCCCTATTTCTACTACATGAAAAACAAAGTTGGCTCAGAAGAGCTACACTGAGGCCTGCCCTCTCCCAGTACCACTCCTCTAACATGGATGCAATCTCCCACATGTTGGTCTAGGCACTTTACAATACAATCTTAGCCTAGAATTTCAAATATCAGTTGGTGCAAAAGATGCTCTGCTTTACAGTTTCTATATGTCCAGGACTTCAGTCAATCAGGAGTAGTCCATGTCTCATCTTCACCCCTCTATTCCCATAATTCCTTGCACAAGAATGGTATGTTTCTCCTTCCTTTCTCAAATAGACTCCCCTCATGTTATACCCTTCTTATTCCTCTGTGAACTATTTCTATGTCTCCTTCTTAATAATGGAAGGGCTATACTCTCTAATATTATGGAAGAAACTATAATCTAGATGGTCAGGCCTGGCTCTTGATATGTTAATGAACAAGTATCAACTAGAATGCCTTCAGTGGCAGACAACAGACAATGTCAACTCAATTTGACTTAGACATTAAGGAAATGGCATTATCTGATGTGATTATTCCCAAGGTAGGGCCATTACAGGTTGGTTAATTCAGTGCTCGACTGTATCATCAAAGACAGTTTCCCTACATCTTTCTGTCCTGCCATCCTTAGCCAGTTGACAGCCACATGACAGCTGCCACCATTTAGCTGTCACAGGAAAGTGCAGTACTATCTAGTGGCTGAAGATAACTGCTTTTTCCTCTGTCAGATTTATTTATTTTTTGTAAACTTTTAAAAAAACTCAAGAGTAACACACATCAGCAGCACATAAGAGTTATGGTTGCCTCACATTCTTGCCAACCCTTGTATATTCACTTATGTTTCATTACCCATTCTAGTGAGCACCTCAATGTGGGTTTGGTTTTACTTTTGGCATCCTGAATAATAATTATTTAATGCTAATTAAATTAATGCACAGTGCTTCCTCTATAATTATTTTATATACTACATGCCTATTTAACCCTACTCTCACTAACAACCAAATGATATAACCATTTAGCTAATTCACGCATTCAATTAGTTGCCAAAGCAACATTAGTGGGACTTTTTACAGCAAGGAAAACCTTGACCAGAAATATCTTCAGCATCTCACTTCTTAGAAGTGCATCATGTGCTTATACCTAAAACTACTTTTTAGCAAAGGAAAGGGAACAGCATGATTGGCTCAGACCTGTCATGTTTCAGCCCTGTGCTGGTGCAGTCACATATCTTGCCTAAGAAACATGGCCCAATAGGGTAATTGAACCAAATCAGGTTCTGTTAGAACAGAGAAGGAAAATTGGTTATTGAAGAGGCAAACAAAAGTGCACACTAAAATGCTAAAGGAATTATTAAACTCATTTTCTCTCTTAATAAATTCTAGGTTTCATAATTATTTTCTCTACTCGAAACCTTATTTTGTTAAACTAAAGCTAATGACTGCTTTATTAGGCAAATGGATGAATCAGACTAACTAGTCAGAAGATCACGTACATGCAAATGCAAAAGAGAGAAAAACATTAATACATCTCAAACACAGTTTTCCCACTGACTTAAAATCAGTCTGTCACCAAAATATTATGAGCTATAGTCTGAATTTCAAATGAGGTAACATTTGTTAGATAATGTTGACTTCAGTTTTTGTTTCAGCTGGCTAATGACCAACATATATTTGGAAGTCAGCAAGTTTGTGTTTATCTATCTAATGCAACATTTGGCTGGTAGCAGTGTTATTTGACTTACAAGGAGAGTTGTTTTCTTTTTTCCTGTATGAAATTTTGAATCTCAGCCAGCTGTTTAAGTTAATTATAAATTTTGCTATTGATTATCAAAAATCACGTGTTCCAGACTTTGGCTATAACACATATGTTTGTATAGCCATACATATTTCTATTTATGACTACCAGAAATTCAAAGAAAGGTAAAATCCCTCAAGTCAGGGGTTGAATCTTCTTCATTCCCCTGATAAACAATAAAATCCCTCACATCCCAATAAGGTATGATTTTCTTTTGACAAAAATTTTCCGTTTAAAAAGTAACTAACTTAAAAGAATCTTTTTTGATATATTATTTATATTATCAATCAAAGTAAATACCTTCATGCTTAAAAAAGCTCAGGTGTAGCAAACAGAATCCAACAGCACATGAAAAGGATCATACACCATGATCAAGTGCGGTTTATTCCAGGAATGCAAGGATTCTTCAATATACGCAAATCTATCAATGTGATAAACCATATAAACAAACTGAAGGAGAAAAACCACATGATCATCTCAATAGATGCAGAGAAAGCTTTTGACAAAATTCAACACCCATTTATGATAAAAACCCTGCAGAAAGTAGACATAGAGGGAACTTTCCTCAACATAATAAAGGCCATATATGACAAACCCACAGCCAACATCATCCTCAATGGTGAAAAACTGAAAGCATTTCCACTAAGATCAGGAACAAGACAAGGTTGCTCACTCTCACCACTCTTATTCACCATAGTTTTAGAAGTTTTAGCCACAGCAATCAGAGTAGAAAAGGAAATAAAAGGAATCCAAGTCGGAAAAGAAGAAGTAAAGCTGTCACTGTTTGCAGATGACATGATACCATACATAGAGAATCCTAAAGATGCTACCAGAAAACTACTAGAGCTAATCAATGAATTTGGTAAAGTAGCAGGATACAAAATTAATGCACAGAAATCTCTTGCATTCCTATATACTAATGATGAAAAATCTGAAATTGAAATCAAGAAAACACTCCCATTTACCATTGCAACAAAAAGAATAAAATATCTAGGAATAAACCTACCTAAGGAGACAAAAGACCTGTATGCAGAAAATTATAAGACACTGATGAAAGAAATTAAAAATGATACAAATAGATGGAGAGATATACCATGTTCTTGGATGGGAAGAATCAACATTGTGAAAATGAGTCTACTACCCAAAGCAATCTACAGATTCAATGCAATCCCTATCAAACTACCACTGGCATTTTTCACAGAACTAGAACAAAAAATTTCGCAATTTGTATGGAAACAAATTTTGTATGGAATAGCCAAAGCAATCTTAAGAACAAAAAAAGGAGCTGGAGGAATCAGGCTCCCTGACTTCAGACTATACTACAAAGCTACAGTAATCAAGACAGTATGGTACTGGCACAAACACAGAAAGATAGATCAATGAAACAGGATAGAAAGCCCAGAGATAAACCCATGCACATATGGACACCTTATCTTTGATAAAGGTGGCAGGAATGTACAGTGGAGAAAGGACAGCCTCTTCAATAAGTGGTGCTGGGAAAACTGGACAGATACATGTAAAAGTATGAGATTAGATCACTCCCTAACACCATACACAAAAATAAGCTCAAAATGGATTAAAGATCTAA
This sequence comes from Phocoena phocoena, assembly GCF_963924675.1. NCBI lineage: Eukaryota > Metazoa > Chordata > Mammalia > Artiodactyla > Phocoenidae > Phocoena > Phocoena phocoena. The sequence continues at coordinate 37,867,509 of NC_089225.1, read as the reverse complement.
ATGTAAGGCCAGAAACTATCAAACTCTTAGAGGAAAACATAGGCAGAACACTCTATGACATAAATCACAGCAAGATCCTTTCTGACCCACCTCCTAGAGTAATGGAAATAAAAACAAAAATAAACAAATGAGACCTAATGAAACTTCAATGCTTTTGCACAGCAAAGGAAACCATAAACAAGACCAAAAGACAACCCTCAGAATGGGAGAAAATATTTGCAAATGAAGCAACTGACAAAGGATTAATCTCCAAAATTTACAAGCAGTTCATGTAGCTCAATAACAAAATAAACAAACAACCCAATCCAAAAATGGGCAGAAGACCTAAATAGACATTTCTCCAAAGAAGATATACAGACTGCCAACAAACACATGAAAGAATGCTCAACATCATTAACCATTAGAGAAATGCAAATCAAAACTACAATGAGATATCATCTCACACCAGTCAGAATGGCCATCATCAAAAAATCTACAAACAATAAATGCTGGAGAGGGTGTGGAGAAAAGGGAACACTCTTGCACTGCTGGTGGGAATGTGAATTGGTTCAGCCACTATGGAGAACAGTATGGAGGTTCCTTAAAAAACTACAAATAGAACTACCATATGACCCAGCAATCCCACTACTGGGCATATACCCTGAGAAAACCAAAATTCAAAAAGAGTCATGTACCAAAATGTTCACTGCAGCTCTATTCACAATAGCCTGGAGATGGAAACAACCTAAGTGCCCATCATCGGATGAATGGATAAAGAAGACGTGGCACATATATACAATGGAATATCACTCAGCCATAAAAAGAAACGAAACTGAACTATTTGTAATGAGGTGGTTAGACCTAGAGTCTGTCATACAGAGTGAATTAAGTCAGAAGGAAAAAGACAAATACCGTATGCTAACACATATATATGGAATTTAAGAAAAAAAATGTCATGAAGAACCTAGGGGTAAGACAGGGATAAAGACACAGACCTACTGGAGAACGGAGTTATGGATATGGGGAGGGGGAAGGGTGAGCTGTGACAGGGCGAGAGAGAGTCATGGACATATATACACTAACAAACGTAAGGTAGCTAGCTAGTGGGAAGCAGCCACATGGCACAGGGATATCGGCTCGGTGCTTTGTGACCGCCTGGAGGGGTGGGATAGGGAGGGTGTGAGGGAGGGAGATGCAAGAGGGAAGAGATATGGGAACATATGTATATGTATAACTGATTCACTTTGTTATAAAGCAGAAACTAACACACCATTGTAAAGCAATTATACCCCAATAAAGATGTTAAAAAAAAAAAAAGCTCAGGTGTGAAAATTTAAAGAACATATTAGGTTTATTCTATCATTTCTGTTTTTTGTTAAAAAGATCCTAATTTACCCTTTTTATAATGATGTAGTCATCTAATAAAACATACTCTCTTAAGATTTAAGGTTTTAACCACCATTTTCCTTAAATCTCCAAAGTAAATTTGATAGGATTTTATAAATTAGTTAACAATTGTAATTACCCTTAGTAGCTAATTAATTGGCTTTACTTAAATAAACATTAAGATTAGTTTGTTGGAAACAAACATGCTATTCAAATCTAATTTTGGATAAGGGCATTTACATACAAAAAAGTGAAACTACACATGCTGATGAGGCCAAGGACCAGATCTTTCCAAATTTCTCTTTCCACACATGTCAGCAAACAGCTGGAGGCTAACAATAGTAGAGGTTGTTCTTTTGACCCCTTTAAAAATAAAAAAGGCTATACTTTGAGAAGGCAAAGAAAATAATGCATTAAGATTTAAACTCTATATCTGTTTCAGGCTCACCCCAAGCTGCTGGTAATAGTGTCTTCCTCTTGAGAGTTCAGCCCCAGCCAGGCCCTGGTCCAGTGCTATCAGGCCTGGTGGTTCTTTTTGGGTCTCACTTTAGCACATAGAAGCATCCTTCAGTGAACAGTGGCCTTGTTCCCCAAATGACTGGTGAGCTACATCCTTCCTAATCAACCCCCCATCACACTTGGAGGACCGTAGAGCCTGTTTTGGCTTAACTTTCCACCCTGAACAATATGGTCCTGCCCCTTTCTCCTAATTCCTATAGATACTTTTTCTCCAGGGCTGGACCATGCTTTCAGATCCTTCACCTCATTTCAGTCAGGCCTTCCTTTATCCTCACACTCTAGATACCAAACACCAACAAGAATCGTGGCCATTCTAAAGCCTCCCATTGACCCAAACCCTGCCCGCTCTGAGCAGAACCTCTCAAACCTTAACCTCACTTAGATCTAACCTGATTTTGATGCTTTACTTCAGACTATATTTTACACTGTTTGCCTTCCACTAATGACTAGTTTTCCTCAGCCTCCACCAATTAATTACTAATTCTGTCCTGTCCTCAGGTCAAGCCTGTTGCCCTAGAAGGAAATTGTATTATACCATGCAGGCAGGCAGGGCTGCTAATGACAAAGGGGTACAGTGCATATCAGAACACTTGCAGTTAGCTGATGAGCTGGTGCAAAGAAAGCCAGTGACTATATCTAAAGCAAAAACCTTTTTTTTTTCCTTTATTAGCATAACTGGATTTTTTAAACCATAGTTCTAACTTTGTTGCTAGAGAGCAAACAGCTGGTAGGGGGATTATAACAAGAAAGGAGGCTTAAAGAAAGCTGTGATTTTTACAGTTTTTCTAATAAATGTGTGATACAGCCAATCTGGAAGCACAGGAAAAGAACTGAAAGTGAATGAAATGCTACTTTGGATGTATTGAGGTCTCCTCAACAATAATACAGTCAGAAGTTTTTTCACTATGAAGCACTAGAGGTAATAATAAGAGTTAGGTTAGGTTTATTAAACTTTATTAAGCAGGCACTTTACATGTACTAGTTAATCCCCATAATTCTCACAGAATCATAGGAGATCAGTGTTTTTTATAGATGAGGAAACTGAGTCACAGAGAATTTGAGGATCTTACCCAAGGTCACACAGGCAATTAAATGGCAGAGTAAGAATTCAAACCCAGGAAGGCTTATTGCAGGGTGATCTTAAGTCAACAGAAGTCAAAGTTAAGTCTCATGTAGAAATAAATGCACAAATTCCTATGTACCCTATTTCACAGTAAAATATTTCCAAAGGAATTTAGGAATAGTCTCCATTTTGTGGCTTGATAAAAACACAAAATTTAGAAATTTCTTGTCTTTCGTTAAATGATCAACTTAAGGTAGGATTTGAGTGAAACATACACCCTTGCTTTTTTCTACTACCCTATCCTTAAACATTTAAGTACCATCAGTACTGTTCACTAGGTTTCCAAATAGACAGATGCTAGGAATCTAAAACTCCCTAAATCCTTGATCAATTACTTAACATGGCTAATTCTTGAAGGGGCAAAGCATGGTAGATATTCTGAGAAAAAGAAACATTGTTACCAGTTAGAACTTGGTTTTCTACCCTGGTGAAATTGGCTGTACCACGTATGACCTTGGGGATCCCTTTTTCCAAGTTAGATACAGACCAAATGTCCTCTTTAGTCCTTTCCTCCTGAATCCCACCCCATCTTACTCTTTGAAGTCCTTGCTCTACAAAGGTGAGGAGGAGGATGCAAAAACTAGCTCACAGAAAGAGCCTTTTCTAAGGGCTTGAACAGTGCCCTTCACCTGTCCTTCCCCTTGAACTCTGTCCTAATCCTCAGAAGTCTTTCCAGATCAGAGTCCCAAGAATACCCAGCTTCAGACTATCCCACTGCACCAGACTCTGTTTACAGAAGACACAGAGCACAATAATATGTGAAGCAATCACCAAAGAAGATAACACAATGAGGGAAGTATCTAAGAGAGTCTGCCACTTGAAAGACAACATTTTTAGAACTCTGCACAGCAATTTGACCCAGTTATTTCTGACAGAATTATTCTCCTCAGAAAGACAAGGTTATGCTGTAGTAACCTAAAATCTTCAGGGGCTTCTAAGAAGAAATGTTTATATGTCCAACGTAGGTCAGACACAGGTAAAGAAAGAAAAGAGAAACATAGCCATCCTCAAGCTGGCTCTCAAAGTTTTTGCTTCCATCCACATTCTGTAGGCCAAAAAAAATCAGATGGTCGCTCCTGAGTTCAAAGGGCAAGAAAGTATAATCCTTCTGTTGGGATGGGTACTACATACCACACAATGCCAATGGAATAGGGAAGTGTAATTTGCCTCCAGAGAAGGGCAGTAAATATTCTGAGCAAAATTACAGTATACCACAGGTTTTGGGTTTTGTCTATTAGTGTATTATTTATTTTCTATGCTGCATAACAAATTACCACAAATTTAGCATCTTTAAATAATATACATTTTACTTTCATAGTTTCTGTGCATCAGAAGTCTGGGCACAACTTATCTGGATTTTCTGCTTCAGGGTTTCCTAAGCTGAAATCAAGGTGTCAATCAGAAATTCGGTCTCTCCAGAGCCTTGGGGTTCTAATCCAAGCTCACATGGTTTTTGGTAGAATTCAGTTTCTTATAACTCTAGGTCTGAGGCCCTCAGCTTCCCCAGGCCATGCTCAGCTCCTTGCCAGGTAGGCCTCCCCATAGAGACAGCCCACAATGTGGCAGCTTGCTTCTTGTAAGGAAGTCTCTAGAGCAAGGCTGCAAGGGAGACAGAGTCCTATAAAACATAATGTAATCATGGGAGTGACACACCATTCTCTCTGCCATCTTCTACTGCTTGTAAGTAAGCCACCAATTCCATGCACATTTAGGGGAGAGGATTGTAGAGGGGTGTGAGTACTAGGAGATGGAGATCATAGGGGTCAGCTTAATGTCTGTTTGTCACAGGAGGTAGGGTGGGAAATGAATGGGGAGTCTTAAGGCTCCCTCTAGATAATAGACCATGTTGTTAATGCATACTTCAGACATATCCCAAGTATTACCAAAAACATACCCGTACACGTAAGATTACTTTATTTAGACATTGAAATTATAGCACCAGTTTTATTTTAACTCCATAATATTTCCCCTGCCCTTAGGCTGCTATTTTTGGATTTAGTAGGAAAACCATTTAAGAAAATACCTGGTCATGATATTGATGAAAACCATCTTTCATGCTCTACTTTTATCTCACTTTCTAGAAGAGGACTGTATTTCTTTTAATATGTACCAACCCTAAATATAGTCACATTCTAAGGTCTTTTTCATCTGCTCCCTGTGAACTATCAATTAGCATTTCTACATTAGTCACAGATGATGTGTGTCACTAGAATAGCTAATAAATACAACCTATGCAAAGCAGCTTCTATCAAAATAAGAGAGAATGCCAAGCTCCTGGTTTCCACAATTAGCTTATATTATGTGTATACAAGCCAAGCGGCTCAAATAAAAGGCACTGCCAGAGAACATACCGAATGAAAATGTTTGCTTACCAAAAAGAAATTTCTAAATGTTAATTATGACCAATGTGCTTTTTCCTAAGACCAAAATAAGTCTGCAAAAGACTTTCAAATATAAGTTGGCAACACTAAATCTGGCCATTTGTAGCAGTTTATGGTATGTAAATCATGAGGAAATGTTTTGACTAAAATTCATTTCAAAGGAAAATGCAAACATTTTCCAGAGCATAGATTGTGTTGTATTGTAGTGTTAATCAAATGCCTGTTGGATGAGAAGTATAATGCTCCTCTCACACTGTAATAATAGAAGTACCCTTGTCTTTCAACAGAATTTCATAATAAAATAATACTGTATTTATACACAGCTGCTGGACGTCACTGGCAACACCAGTGACAATGTAATTCATGACCCCAAAGGGTGCATGTTGTTCTTGTTCTCAAAGACACTAGAAGGTAGCATGACAATCCCAACAAAAACTGGGCTTATAAGCAGGTCAGAATATGCTCAGTCTGACTCATAACTAAGGACTAACTCAAATCATGAGATAACTTTATATCTAATACAGTGTCAAAGATCAAAGTGTTTGAAAGTGCTGTGTGGGCCATGGTTTGGAGAAATAGGTATTCTCATATTTGGTTAATGAGACTAGAAATTGGGGCATCCTCCTTGGCAGGCAATGTGATAATATCCATCAACAAATTAAAATACATATAATCATTGACCTAGGAGTTCTGCCTAGATTTAAGCTCACATAACAGCATAAAGACATTTTCTCAAGGATAACCTACAAAAAATATTATATAGTAAAAAAACAAAAACAAAACCAAAGCACAGATGTGTGTACATAACGTGGTCCCACTCATTTAAAGAAAGCAGGGGGAAAATGTATATGTATGTTTGCATACATATTTTTTTTCCTGGAAGGATAAACAAGGACCTGTTAGCAGTGGTTATCTCTAGCAAAGGGAGATGAATTATGGAGTAGAATTACATATTACTTTTATTGTATAGCTTCTAGTACTATTTGAAATTTTTATCATTCTATTGTTTCAATGACAAATAGAATAAGAAAATGAAATCTACTTCAACTGAATGAATCAGGTATATCGAAAGTCATTTCTAATTAAAATTATGGAGTTCTATTTTGGTTTCTTGGCCTTCCCATATTTTAAGTGTCCTTAAGAGGCAAAATGAGTGATAGGACAGTTGCCACTCAGAATGCTAATTCCTTTCTCTGGCATTCTGAGTGATATTAATGCTTCAGACACTATTCCAAGCTAGCGTGACCTCAAAAAATTTCATCTTGTTGGGTTCAGGGTCATTCTCTGAAGGTGAAAAGGTTGAGGTTCTGAGATTGAGAGCATAGTCTGGGATGGACCCAAGCCTGTATAATATCTCTGCAGAGATTAAGAAGTCATTTGTTGAGGAAGAAGTCAAGAACCCTCTAAAAATGTGATTAGGAAAAACTGCTTTGAGAAGTTCCTTTATGCCCAAAGGATAAGGCAGTCCTAAAACTGGATTCCCAGAGTTTGAAGTCCAAGAGTGGACCAAAAAAAAAAAAAAAAAACCCCTGAAATTCTCAAACCTACCTCAGTTTGATCTATTCGCTTACTCTTAAATCAGATTCAGACTACCCCCTGGTGGTTAACTGTAGAAAGAGATTCCTTTCTGTCCAACACACTGTGGCCCTTGATTCAGACAAATGGGACTTGATTTATTACACAATCAAACTTCCAAGAACTGAAAAACACAATACAAGTTTCTACCAGGCAGGGAACAAGATTCCTAGTATGGCAGTATGTGTGGAGGCTGAGATGGAGAAGACAATTATTGGCAGGAAAAGTTTATGTTTTAGACAAAATGTTTTTAAATGTTTCCCTGATTTACAAAGGCCTCTTCTTCTGGTCTCATTCCCCTTTCAAATGCCACAATTTTTATTCTACTTAGTGCTGTATGCCCCAGCCTCTCTGAGCTGCATCTGATTCATTGGCTCTAATTTGTACTCACATGGGTTGACAACATGACACCTTGTTGTACTCTAAGTCACCAAAGATACATAAGCGCTACCTCATCTTCTAAATTACCTAACACCCTTAGGAAGAATTTGAATCTTGTGGTCAGAACCAATCCACTTGTATTTGTGTCACTAGAGTTGGTGTCCTCTGAATTTAGTGTTAGTATAAGCATTGGTGTCTGAACATTGTTCCTAGAATACATGGCATCTTTATATAAATATCAAAATATCTACGGGCTTCAAAGCAGCATGTGTTAATAGAAAGATGAAGAAATATATGTTTGCAGATTCTACCAAGTCTCAGCTATTTGTTCTGCTTTATTTCATTTTAGTGAACCTGCTACACTCCCTAAAGAGCAGACTGCTTGAAATTGCCTTTTCTCATCTGATGCTGGAATGAGAAATATGTTTTGATATCATTGGAAAATCCCTACAGAGTTAGAAGATGGAGGAGAAGGGGTCTCCCACATTTCCAGGATTTAAGATAAGCTCCTCAGAACTTCCTCCCTTATCCTGGTGCTTCTCTGTCCTCATTTTAAAAGAAAAACTTGAAATGTAGTTATTTTTTCTCTTTTGATTGAAGTATTATTGGTTTACAATATAATTAGTTTCAGGTGTACAACATAATGATTTGATATTTTTATACACTATGAAATGATCACAACAATAAGTCTAGATACCATCTGTCACCACACAAAGTCATTACAGTATTATTGACTAAATTAATTATGCTCTACATTATATCCTGGTGACTTACTTATTTTATAACTGGAAGTCTATTTCTCAGTCTCCTTCAACTATTTTTCCCATCTCTCGACCCTCTTCTCCTCTGGCAACCAGTTTGTTCTCTGTATCTGAGCCTGTTTCTGTTTTGCTTGTTCACTTTTTTGTTTTTTTAGATTCTGCATATGAGTAAATCATACAGTATTTGTCTTTCTCTGTCTGACTTATTTAACAGTATAATACACTCTGGGTCCATGTTATTGCAAATGGTAAGATTTCTTTTTTATGACTAATCATCTATTGCATATATACCACTTTATCCATTCATTATCAGTGGACACTTACATTGATTCCATATCTTGGTCATTGTAAATAATGCTGCAATGAACATTGGGGTGCATATATCTTTTAGAATTCGTGTTTTCTTTTCTCTCAGATAAATATCCAGAAATGGAATTGCTGAATCATATGTTAGTTCTATTTTTAATTTTTTGAGGAAACTCCATACTATTTTCCATAGTGGCTGCACGATTTACATTCCCACAAAGAGTGCACAAGGGTTCCCTTTTTTCCACATCCTCATCAATACCTTTTATCGCTTGTCTTTTTGATAATAGCATTCTAACAGGTGTAAGGTGATATCTCATTGTGGATTTGATTTGTATTTCCCTGATATTAATAATTTTGAACATCTTTTCATGCACCTGTTGACCATCTGTATGTTTTCTTTGGAAAATTGTCTATTCAAGTCTTTTGCCCATTTTTAAATCAAATAGAGGGTCTTTTGATATTGAATTGGGTGAATTTTCATATATTTTGGATATTAGATCCTTATCAGATATATGATTTGCAAATATTTTCTTCTATTCAGTAGGTTCCCTTTTTATTTTGTTGATGTTTTCTTTTGCTGTGCAGAAGCTTTTTTAGTTTGATGTAGTCCCATATGTTTATTTTTGCTTTTGTAGTCCTTGTGTGAGAAGACGAAAAAGAATAAAATAGCTAGGAATAAATTTAACCAAAGAGGTAAAAGACCCATAATCTAAAAACTATGACATTGATAAAAGGAAATGTAGATAACACAATTAAATGAAAAGATATACTGTAATCGTGGATTGGAAGAGTTAACATTGTTAAAATGACCATACTACCCAATGCAATCTACAGATTCAATGTAATCCCTATCAAAATACCAGTGGCATTGTTCACAGAACTAGAACAAATAATTCTAAAATTTGTATGGAAACACAAAAGACCCTGAATAGCCAAATAATCTTGAGAAAGAACAAGGATGGAGGTACATGCTCCCTGATTTCAAATTATACTACAGAGCTATAGTAATCAAAGAAGTATGGTACTGGCACAAAAGCAGACACATAGATCGATGAAATAGAATAGACAGCCGAGAAATAAACCCACAATTATGGTCAATTAATCTATGACAAAGGAGACAAGAATATAAAATGGGCAAAAGACAGCCTCTTCAATAAATAGTACTGGGAAAACTGGATAGCTACATGCTAAAGAACCAAACGACTACTTTCTTACACCATATACAAAAATAAACTCAAAATGGATTAAAGACTTATATGTAAGACCTGAAACTATAACATCCCTAGAAGAAAACATAGGCAGTAAGCTCTTTGACATTGGTCTTAGCAATATTTTTTGGATCTGTCTCCTTAGATAGTTGAGATTTTTTAAAATAATAAAGTAGACTAAAAGATAACATAAAAAATGGATAGAAGTTTTGAAAACCAACAGCTAAAATTAAAACTACACATAATCAAACAATTTAAAGAATAACTCTTGACCAGGAAATGGCTTTTTGATGTATTTAAATAGCTAAAAGGTGATTTGCATTTGTCTGCATTGTGAATATAGGATATTCTGATTGACAGAGTTTCTTGGGGAAATCCTGGGCTGGGAGCTTTCCTTTACCTCATGGGAAAGGTTCATGCCTACAGAAACAGGGGTATATTCATACATTCAGATGGCACAACCAACCTCAAACCAGTAATCAAACACCAATAATCAACCTCAACATTCTTCAAACTAATCATCAGCTTATGGAAAATACAAACTCTCTTTCCTCCCACAATTCTTTCCATCTTCTTAGAAAGTCAAAATCTATTAACTGACCCTTATTAGGCATTGAAACAAGTTCAATTGATCACTGGTTGCATAGTGTCAGGGTCACCATCCATAGCCAAGGCAAGTATAGGAACGGAAAACTGACTTACAAAACTTTACGAAATCTGAACCCAGTCTCTCTCTGACCTCATTTCTTGCTAGTTTCTCCCCTCTTGCTCTGCTCCCACCAAGCTTACCTTCTTGCTTATCTTCTCACACACCAGGCACACTTCCGCCTCAGGCATCTTCACTTGTTTTCTCTGCTTAGAATGCCCTTTTCAGGTATATTCATGGCTAGTCCTTCTCCTTCAAATCTGGCTCAAATACCACCTTAACAACACTATTCCCTTCTCTCGCACTCCTGATCCCCTTACCTTAATCTATTTTTTACTTAATACTTACCAGCTTCTTAAATAATATATAATTTAACTATTATGTTTATATATTCCTATCCACCCCAACTCCCCCACCCCCCCACACACGCTGTAATGTAATCTCCACAAGGGCAAAAGTTTTGTCTGTTTTATTCACTGAGGTATTCTCAGTGTCTAGAAGAGTGTCTGACACATGATAAATACTCAATAAATTCAATGTTGTTCAAAGAATGAATGAAGACATTAACATTGCTCGGCAGATCAGTTCCTTTACTGTGCAGTGTAAGAGCAAGTCCAGGTAAAAGAGACACAGCCCTGGGTCCAGAGTTGCCAAGTGGTGTACAGAGGATATATGGAATGGCAGAAGTGCACATGGTCAAAAAGTTAATGTAGCAGACCTTTCTGGAGTCTTTCATAGAAATTTCTAGAGTAAATATAGGACAGGTGTTTGTCTACTGCTGCCCAAAGGATTTTTCAGTTTTAAATCTAGAATATCTCTAGTCTACCATCTAGTCTAGTCACCCTGTCCTGCACAAACATTGCCTCTGGCTTAAAGAGATTTCAGTCATTTTCTGATTATAATCCCTCATTTCCCATTTCTCCATGAAGTAATAATGCCTTCTCTGAAAGGATAAGGACCCTGAGGGTAAATCTAAATAACGCATTAACTTGAAAGTTGGTCCCATTCATTCTCATTAGCACTTTCAACCTCAGAGGACACCACTCTGATATTAGCAAGAAGACCTGCATCATTTATATTCAGTTGATTAGGTTCGGAGAGTCTTAACCACTCTCTTCCATTCTCTCAGAATTATTCTGTGACATATATAGAATGTCTACCTTTGCGATGAGTGCTTTTCTGCTATGGATGTATGCCTTCATCTCTTATTTGCACACAAGTTACAGAATAAATTTGTGTTTTCACCTTCTCCCTGCATCACTTATAGGTTCATGACTCGCATTCAACTGGTAATCAAAAACAATATTGTTTGAATGTTAAATCTTCTTGGCAACTGAGCACAATGAAGTATCCTTTACAAGGAATTTTCACAAGAAATGAAATATGTTTTACCCCATCAATTAATGAGATTATAAGCTCCTTTGAATAAGTGACCATGCTTATCTTGCTTATCACTGTATCCCTACATCTAAGATGCCTGGATCATAACAGGTGCTCAGTAACTAGTTCTGAATAAATGAATGAATAAAATTATGACATGGCAGTTCTTCTTACCTATAAATCTAGCCCAAACTCCAATTCTACACCCTACTTCATTAGCTGTATTTCACTCATAAAGCTGAGCTTCACAAGATGGTGAGTATGTTCTTTCCACACCTTAAGACTGTTTCTTAATGCAAACACAGTGATCACTAGAAACTCAATTAATATAGAGGAACATCATGCTGTCTCCAAATGATTTAATTTGATTCTGACATAGAATCTTTAGGAAAACATCCATTATTTCAAATACCATATTGGCCTGTTTTTAGATGGATCATTGAAGCAGCCTAGGATGTACAACAGAGCATTTTCATAAATATATCATGTTCTTAAACCATGAGCTTTCTCCAGGACACCTTCTGTCAGCTTATAGGTCATGGAAGCAGCAAAGCATTTTATGGATTCATTTTCATTCCCGTCTATCCATCAGGTGTGAATTAGACAACAAATCTGGATCTGTTTCTTGGCTTGAATCTTTTTGTAAGATGGTATTGACACAGAGTTAAGAAGCCAAGAATAGACTCAATTTCTTATAGTTAAGCATAACTATTTATGGATGATGATTTTTCACTGATTCACTATTTTTAGTTATAATAAACTATTTATTCTGGCCACAGACTAACTCAGAGACAACTTAAAATCAGAAAAATAATTTTAACTTTGATTTAATTATTTAGTTTATTACTGAAACTAACTGATGCCACTTCACAGCCTTAGAGGTTTTTGCAGTAAAATAATGAAAAAATAATAAAACCCACAAAGAATTATTTTGTCAGAGTCCTATTCTCATAAAATCCTATGAATAAAACTTTTAAAGGTAGTTTGACTTACATAGAATTAATTCAACCAGGAAAAAAAACATGAAATGTGACATCAATACTTTGAGCTATGAAAAAGTACTGTGTGAACTAATTTTTAAAAAGAGTTATGAGTTGCTATTAAAATAAAATTGAACTATCCATAAAATTATTGCCAGTATCAAGAATCACATAAAAAGAAGAGCAATAGGCATTTTCCTCTTTGATTTTTCTTTGACTTTTTTCCATTTTATGGAAAAAATGGAACTTTTTTTCCAGGCAAACTTTAGAATCAAGGTATATAAAGAGTCCCATTGGGATCTTTATTACAATTATTACTTTGAATTTATAAATTCACTCAAAACTATTTGGTGTTTTTACCATATTGAATAATCTACACCAGGTACGTGTTATACTTTTCTGTTTTTCAGTATTTTCTGTATCATTCAGTACAAGTTTATATTCTTTGGAAAGTATGTACCTTGAACATTTTTTGTTGAATACATTCATAGGTATTTTAAAGTTTTTGGTGTTATAGTGAATGGACTCCTCCTGCAAATACACAGAGATATAAGACACAGCAAATTACATTTGAATTCTAATGTTCTTAGACCTGATTATCAATGTGACTCATCAGGTCAAGTCGCGATCCGGGAGTAGTTTTTCAAGCTCATCTTTTTAACTGCATTAGAAGATGATGATCCCAAGAAAATATTCAAGGACTTCCTGATAAGAAACATATGTGCAATCTAATAATGTTTATATTTATCTTGAAACAAGCAGTTGTAAGACAGAAAAATGAGAAATAACCTGAGATAACTTCACAGAATATCCAATTACACAGAGTCCATTGTGATGCACTAGTTTTCAGAGCCAAGGCAAAAGGATGGAAGGGCAGTTTTATTCCAGCAATAGCTGCCAAAAATTTTATGAGGTACACGCAGAGATAGCAGCTTTGAAATTTCAGTTTTATTCATCTCCCCAAATCCTGTGTTAAACACCTGTGGACTGAGTTTATCATTGCAAATGATAAATTGCAATTGTAAACTCAAGAAGATTACTAAAGAGACAAATAGATGACTTTTATTAAAAATAAGGTTTATGGATTGGGAACACAATTGTGTTTATCAAAAAAAATTATTTGCTGAGCTTTCGCAGAAACAGAATCAGTTGCTAGACAATTTTTCTCCATATGCTGTATGTCTCCATTTCTTTCTCATTTAGATTTACAAGTCACATCTTCCACCTATTGAGTTCACTGAGAAGCCCAGTCTTTTCCAACTCTTGTGAGATGAAGCAGGCACTTCATAGAGCTCCAAGAATAGTTTGTCCTATTTAAGAAACACCAGATGGAACAGCTAATGCCATGCCTTGCCTCATCTGTACTCTCAATGTGGCACAACTTTAACTTTCTATCAAAACCAGAAAAGTCTTTACCTTTATACAAAGAGAAAGGGGAGAAGCATCTTTAGATTCTCATCTTCTAAGAGTTGCATCATGTCCTGGATCCTTATCCAGGATCAGCTTCTAAAACAGTAACATCATCAGGATTTGTAATTATTAAATAAGTAAAATTTTAAGCAGGGATTTGGATAATGGTGTTAGGCTGGTGTTGACATTTCAGTGCTAAGTTATCTATAGAAAATCTAAAAGAAGGGAAAAGTAGCATATAACTAATCTATTAGCAGAATCAGAAACACTGAGGTTTCTGATGGCAGCAATCATGTAGAAGGAAAAATGAAAACTCCAACTGTTAATTGTCCTCCCAAAACACCAGTTTTCCCTTCTCCTGAATGTATAAATCATATATCTTCATTCAACTTCTATCAGTGTTTAAGGAAGTTATAATCAAAGTTTACTTTCATTGGAGACACATGTGCTAGGGAGGATGTATTTAAAATATATAAATGACTATGTTAGAGAAACCTGGAATAGAGAGTATCTTAAACCAAAGGTCCAGCTCTATGTGTTCCTGCTCTAGAGGTGATTAAATGACAGATGGAATTAACAGAATAAAGTGCTGAGGAATAAAGGTCTTTCTTAATTAAAATTTTCCCAACAGAACCCTGATATTACCAGTTGAACTCAATGTTTTATCAGGCCATCTCCAAATCAGCTACCATTGTCACATACAATTTATGATGTTTCCCTGGGGAGAAGTTGTTCCCTTGCATCAGTCATTTGCACAATCAGCATTTTATAATCAAGAGCATAGTTATCAAATAACAAAGAAATCAAAGGTCATTCCTTATCAGGAAAATTTTGGAGTTCCTTGTTACAGACTTCAGAATACCTAATAAGGCAAGGTGTCAGTTACCAAGATTTAGTAATAGCTGTCCTTCAGAAAACAGAGTTGACCTCATATGCCCCATCTGTAAAATGAAAATAAGTTAGACCTACTCCTCTCAGGATACAACAGCTGGCCAGCCTCTTATATGTGCTTATTAATGGAACACATGTATCACAAATTTCTCCTTCTACTAAGTCCATCTCCTGAAATCAAAGGCGTTGTGGAATCAAATAAGCGAAGGAATATAGTATTTCAGACTTTCATTTGAAGTTATTTGAAGGGGAAGAGAACTAGTTTATTCACAGTTTGGTCTTTCTTCATAGATATGCTGATTAGAGTGAAGTTGACAAGAGATCATGGGCTATACAGAGATAAAAGAGATCTCAAACCATGAAGTGTTCATATATTAGATGAGCAGACCCCTGAACCACCAAATTTGATTACAGCCCCAAAGGCATTATCTTCCAGCAAAAACTGCCATTCTTAATTTTTTGTAAGTTATTCTTTATTCTAGATGACAGTTTTTAGAAATAATATTTTGTCAAATTTGATTTTTTTATCATCTACTGATTCTTCATGTGTAAGAATAAAACATGGAGTATACTGTGTTAACAGCTAAAATTTAAAGGAGGTAAGGTAAAGCACAGATGGTGAAATATATTAGCCAGGACATGGTAGTCTCTGCTGTGGTAACAATACACCCTAAAACATGAGTAGCTTAACAATGATTCATTTGTTGTCTACATCACAAACTTGTGTGTTGGAAGGATCTCCTTGGTGATTGTCATAAATTGTTACTCAGAGTTCTTCCATCTTGAGATACTGACATTTTCAAAACACATGAACTTTTCATTCACAATGGAAGGGGAAGAAAGAACCAGGATGAGGAACAAAAATTCCCTTTTTAAAAGATGTTTTATTGAAGTATATTTGATTTACAATGTTAATTTCTTCTATATAGCAAAGTGATTCAGTTATACATACATACATATATTCTTTTTCACTATGGTTTATCTTAGGATATTGAATATAGTTCCCTGTGGTATACAGTATGACCTTGTTGTTTATCCATTCTATATGTTATAGTTTGCAACTACTAACCCTAAATTCCCAGTCCATCCTTCCCCCACTTCCCTCCACCTTGGCAACCACAAGTCTGTTCTCTATGTCTGTGAGTCTGTTTTTATTTCATATTTGTGTTGTATTTTAGATTCCACATGTAAGTGATATCATATAGTAATTGTCTTTCTCTGACTTACTTCACTTAGTATAATTTCTAAGTCCATCCATGTTGCTGCAAATGGCATTATTTCATTCTTTTATAGGGCTGAGTAGTATTCCATCATGTGAGTGTACATATATATCTTCTTTAACCATTCATCTGTTGATAGACATTTGTTTCCATGTCTTGGCTATTGTAAATAGTGCTGCTGTGAATATAGTGGTGCAGTATCTTTTTAAATTAGAGTTTTGTCTGGGTATATGACCAGGAGTGGGATTGCTGGATCATATGGCTACTCTATTTTTAGTTTTTTAGGTCTTCTGCCCATTTTTTGATTGGGTGGTTGGGTTTTTTTGTTATTGAGTTGTATGAGCTGTTTGTATATTTTGGAAATTAAGCTCTTGTCGGTCGCATCATTTACAAATATTTTCTCCCAGTCTGTAGGTTGTCTTTTCATTATTTTTATGGTTTCCTTTGCTATGCAAATGCTTATAAGTTTGATTAGGTCCCATTTGTTTACCTTTGTTTTTATTTCTATTGCCTTGGGAGACTGACCTAAGAAAATATTGGCATGATTTTATGTCAGAGAACATTTTGCCTATGTTTTCCTCTAGGAGTTTTATGGTATCATGTCTTATATTTAAGTCTTTAAGCCATTTTGAGTTTATTTTTGTATATAGTGTGAGAGTGTATTCTAATTTCATTGATTTACATGTGACTCTACAGCTTTCCCAACACCACTTGCTGAAGAGACTGTTATTGCCCCATTGTATATTCTTGCCTCCTTTGTTGAAGATTGTCCATGGGTGTGTGGGTTTATTTCTGGGCTCTTTATTCTGTTCCATTGATCCATATGTGTGATTGAGGAAAAAAATATTCTTGATTGATTCAGTCCAAAAGTCACATGTGTGACCTCTATTACCAGAACATAGCAAGAAGGCTGGGAAATGCAGTCTTCTTGATGCCCAGAAAAAAGAAAGTAAACACAAGTCACTGTCTCTACCACAAGAGGCATGGGCTTTGGAGTCAAACAGCTGAGGGATTGATTCCCATAGCACTTTGGACAAGTTGCCTAACTTCTCCTCACCTTAGTTTCACCATCAATCACATAAGAATAGCAAAACTCCTTGCAGAGCTGTTGTGATGATTAAATCAATAATCTGCATAGATTATCTAATTTAATGTTCAGTATATGACAGCCATTGTTACTACTATTTAAATAGCTCCTGGTTTTCATAACTGACCCTGAGACTGGAGCAGATTTTAAGTTTAGGACCATCAGATCACAAGACTGTTCTGGCCTTTGAAATCATCCTGTGTAGATCTGAGCTTGTGAACTTTCAAGCTTACTTCCCCAGATCAAACTCTTTACACACAAATATCCACCTTTCATGTACTACAGCCCTGTCTTCTCTGCTTTTTAATGAATGCTTAAATTGTAAAATTTCTGAGGCTTTTAACATGATTGTTAGCCTCTGGAGTTTTGGTATTTGCTTTTTTATTCCCTTGTTTGTATCTTTCTTTTTTTTCTTACTTTTTTTGGAGCAACGGATTGAAAGCATTAGAGATAACGTTCTGTTGATCAAATGCCTCTTTCGTACGGAAGGTTTACTATGTTCTCAGAAACTAGTCAAAAAAATTTCAAAACCCCTGAATGTCTTAATAAGCAATGAGACCTAAGTGCCAGCATTTTTATTCCTTCCCTTTCTAGCTTTGCCTTCCCTCCTTAAAGAGCTCAATTTAATGCAGGTAAGTGAATATACCTTCCACACTAAGCATTGCTGGATCCAGACACAGAAGAGACACATCTATCTTCCATCTTTCCAACTCCCTATTTTGAAACAACTAAATAAGTCTTACCAAAAAAAGTGGATGAGAACTCTGGCATTGCTTTTTCTCATTATGCCTTTAAGATTTGATTCATACTACAAAGATCTGTCAACACAGTCATTCAGGTGGCAAGAGAGACAGCAGCTGCTGCCTAGCTAGGAAACCGATATTATTCCTGCAGTATGTGCCATCCTGCAGAGCTTGGATTAACTCAAGATGGATACTTTCTCTCCCGTGCTTCTTTACAAATTACTTCTGGTAGTTCCAGAGGTACTGCAAAGAAGCATTCAACATCGGCAAAGAAGTTATTTAAAATGAAATATGAAGCATTCTGACTGCTTCTGGATTATCTTTTCTGTTTCTTGATGAATTTTTAAAAAGGAAGTAGCAGCTTTTCTTCTATTAGAGTTCCTGAAAATGTGCTTGTGCATATATCAACCACGGTCAAGAGGAAACTGTTGAAATATTACCTTAGGAAACAGGAATCTATCCACTAGACATAGTCCTTCTTGTACATCTAGTTAGTATTGTTTTGTCATAACTCAGAAAAATTCTGACTCAAGCATGTTTGACTTCCACAATGCATCCTGGAGTCCTCCAGTACCTAGTAGAGCAATGAGCTACCAGCTACTATTACTGGAAACCCATCCCTCTCTTTCCCCACTACCTACCTACCTACCTACCTACACACACACACACACACACACACACACACACACAAGAATGAGAATTCTAAATACTCTACAGACCATCTGACAATTGCCTAATGCAATTTGATGGCAGTGAAGCCATCAAAATACTCAAGGACCTGGTTTTCAGTGGAGCAAGGGCAATGAAATTATATCCAAATTTCCCTATAAATCCAGTGTCTTTAGCTTCTCCAATTCCTGAAATCACCTTGCACCTTAAATTTTGCCTTATATAAGGTAACTCTGCTGGATCCCTGTAGACATCTCTAGGAGCTGTTCCTAGTTATCATAACTGATTTCAAAACATCTAATCAAAGTGGCAAAAAAAATTTCTCATGATTCCTATCTCCCTGTGAAGGGAGTATGAGGTCACAAATGTCTAGAAATTATTGAATCTTCTCCTCTCTGCCATTTCGCTCCTTTTAGAGCCTCTTTATACTCATGTGAATAAGAAAAAAACAAGATAAAACAGGAATCCCTTAACTTTGCTATGTGTTAGTTGCTAAGAAAGCACTTTGATAATGAATTTAAATCCTGAGTAGATTTTATAATGCCAGCCGCCCCTGACTCCTCTGAGCATGGAAAGTTTGAAGCCAATTCTGACCACATTCTAACTAACTCTGTTATTTGCCCATAAATAGTGTTATATTAGGATCAGATCCTGGAACCCAAGATAATAAGCATAGCAAGCAAGAGCTACTCTCACCATGTACCAGCTATTTTTTAATGGCCCAGAAAAGAAAGGGGTCTATTTAGCTGCATGTCTTAGACAGCTCATTTCTCCTCTCTGAATCTTAGTTCTATATCCACAAAATGAGATATTCATGACCTATTCTTAGGAGTACATTAGGCATGAATCAATGGTTTCATCTATTATATTCTGTTATCTTGTTTCTGGGATAAAGTGAAAATAGTAAGGAATAAAAGAGGTGAGTGTTAATGAAGTTCATTGCACATATAAGGAGGAGATGATTACTGGACGAAAGTACACAAGAAAAACTCTGAGTAACGATGAATGACAGGCTCCATGTGTTCACCACGGATGGCCCAACACATAG
Organism: Phocoena phocoena; assembly: GCF_963924675.1. Lineage (NCBI taxonomy): Eukaryota > Metazoa > Chordata > Mammalia > Artiodactyla > Phocoenidae > Phocoena > Phocoena phocoena. The sequence continues at coordinate 37,847,813 of NC_089225.1, read as the reverse complement.
AATGTGATTTAAGAAGAACCATGGAAACCAAAATGCCCCAATGCACCTCCCTCCATCAAGCTGTCCCTGGTACCTCAGTTGAGATCTTGAGCCCTTTAAATATCCAAGCATACCTGAGCAAGGTAAGTTATATAGTAATGCCTTGGCTTTATTGGGCTTATCAGAAAACTGGACCCTTTCAGAACTCATGAATCGGTTCCAGAAGGTTTTATAGTGGAGAAGGCAGGACCCCTGGCCCAGAAGAAATGTGTAGCTCCTAAAAGGGCTAAAGACAGGATGTGGTTTGGTGGGGAGAAGAAACAGAATAAGTTACCAGAAAACTGGATATAAAGGAGGGACCAGATCACAAAGATATACAACAAAATTGACACTATTGATATAGTGTCAGATACTATTGACAGAGGAGAAGGATAGGACCTCCAGAGAGACAGCCTTCAACCCACTGGTCTAAGGTATCTAAATGCAAGATCTTCCAAGGACCCAACTGATCCTACAATATGACTGAAGCTTAAATGTACAGTTGGTGGTTCAATGGTAGCTTTAACAGAGTACTTCAAATGCAGGGAGTTAAATAGGTAATTCTGTCACCATTTCACCTAAGGCTTCCACTATTAGAGATGACTAGAGCTTGAAAGTAGCCCCTATGTCAATAGGTATTTTCGCCCACTCCTTTCACTGAACACCTCATCACCTTCTGTGATTCTATAAGGATTTCTGGGCTAGGTTTCTAAAAATAATACTGAGAGATAAAAGCCCACCTCATTTGTGGCCTTATCCTTTCATAGCAAGGGGTCAATTAAAGAATTCAAGCTAATATTTAAAACCAATGCTCTGAACATACCAGAATGAGGAACAGAAAGGAAAATTCATCTTTCCACTAGTTTTTTTTGGATCTTTCTATATATGAAATAGTAGTTAAGGGTTTTTAGCCAGGATCGTTTTTTAGTTCTCCCATGTGTGGGGGAAATTTTTCCATGTCCCAGAGCCTCAGGCGAACAAGCAGACCCTCAATGGGCTAGGGCAATTCTTCTATCCCTAATCAAGATAGTCTCACAGAACTCACAGCTGAGTTCTGGACTCACTATATTGGTCCTAAGGTCTAATAATAAATAAGAACAAGAGCTAGCATTCATGGAGCACTTATTACATGCTAAGAGACATTCTAAACACTGTATATCTACTTACTCATTTAATCCTCATTGAAGATTGCTGGAGTAGCACCATTCATAACTGCATTTTCCAGATAAAACTGAGGCATGGATAACTTCGGTAACTTGCCCAAGAACAAATAACTAGTAAGTGGTGGAGCTGTGATCTGAAAAGAGCCGGACTGACTCCAAAGCTTTACCGCCTTGCTGCTCTACCTCCCATTGCTTATACCTGCTGCTAAGTTTCCTTCAAGGGACTTAGAGGGGACCTCTTCTTTGGCCAAAAAAAAAACTCCAGTGAAAAGTAGAGCTAATGTTGGATGTCCTTGGGTACCATTTTCCAAAGAGTATCCTTCAGAATTCTATTCTCAAGGACATCAATTAACATGCTGCTAAAAAAGGAATATCTGTTGAAATAAGTTTGGGAATGCTGAGTACTATATCCTCTCGCAGAGAGTTCTAATTCACATGAGCATTTACAAGGTGATGAGAAGCCCTGCAGTAAAGAAATCTGTTTAACTTTGTTTAACACAGCATGTGTCAAGCATACTTGACATTGCTGTTAACCATGCATCAGTTAACATTCTAGAGAATAACATTTGTGGAACATCCACTTGGGGAAAGCTGGTCTAGAGCCATGACAACATACTCAAACTATTCTAAACATGGCTTATGGGATATGTAGACCCTGATCCCTGAATGGAAACTGAGAAATTACCCCTTCCCAGGTGACTTTAGAGGATCCCAAAGAGTAGGATGCATGGTATTATGGCAGCATCTGGAGACAATTTTTTTTTTTTTTTTTTTTTTTTTTTTTGCGGTACGCGGGCCTCTCACTGTTGTGGTCTCTCCCGTTGCGGAGCACAGGCTCTGGACGTGCGGGCTCAGCAGCCATGGCTCACGGGCCCAGCCGCTCTGCGGCATTTGGGATCTTCCCGGACCGGGGCACGAACCCGTGTCCCCTACATCGGCAGGCAGACTCTCAACCACTGTGCCACCAGGGAAACCCTGGAGATGATTTTGACCCCAAGGGACATTTGGTAATGTCTGGAATCCATTTGTTGCAACTACAGTTGGTACTGGCATCTAGTAAGTAGTGACCAGAAATGCTGGTAAACATCAAACAATGCAAAGTACAGATCTGCACAACAAAAAATTGTAGGGTTCAGAATATCAATAGTGCCACTATTGAGAAAGTCTGCCTAAAAGGAAATAACTTCATCTATCCCTGATACTGTACTTAGGCAGAGAACCTGACCTTCTCCACTAGACTATAAATCCCAAGAGCAAATAGCAAAGTCACCAAGACATGGCACTATTACCATTATACAATAAACACTCTGAATATTTGTTGACTGAGTGTCTAGGCTAAAGGATCCTTCCTTAGCTTTCACAGTGTCTTTTCTACTAGAATCTCAGAGCTCTGGGAACTTCTAGCTGAAGGAAACCCCTGAGACAAGTCACTCTGATTCAGGGAAACTGGCTGAATTGAATCTTAGTGGGCAACAGGAGGAGATGCTAGATTCAGGGCTAGTGAGCAGATTTCTGGGGCATGCCCCATAGTCAGAAGAAATGTCTGAGAACCTGTGCCTACCATTAAATGCACGGCTGGCCAAAGCGACCAATTAAGAGTTTCTTTGTTCTAGAAGAATGGTTTTCTCCCTGACTTTGAGGTTCTTAGGAAGTTTCTCCAACCCAGAATAAATGGGAGACTCTAGCCCCCTGGGTTTGGAAGAAACAGATTAAAGCCAGATGTTAAGGAACTTGGCAAATAAATAAACTGAATGGAAATAAACTAGATTGTGTCCTCAGAGCCCCCAAGAATAAGTTCCATTCTTTTGGGAAACCAGATAGAGGCCTAGGACAGGTAGATTTTGATACTTTGAGGTCATGCTAGTACACAGATCCTCCTTCAGGATTAGGTACACAACAGTGTTCTTGGTGGCCACAGATTCCCCCAAACTCAGTACACATATGCTCATAATGGACTAGGTTTCAGCCTCTGAGCATTTAACTTCTTACACATTCCAAGTTTGGAGTAAATGCACTGGGAGCCATCTGCCACTAAGCGTCTGGTTGGATTTGGACCTAATCCATCTCTGCCAGGTGCCTGACAGTCACACACACTGAAAACCCCAATGCCAAAATTATATGTGAATCAAGGACCTGAAGTTCCAAAATGATCCAATTAAGAAATATTTTTAGAACTGAGCTTAATTTTTCTAAGGCTTAAACTTTAACGATTATTATTACATAATCAGTGATCTCTGAAATGAAATCCAATTGAATATACTGTTTAAACTAGAGCATTTCTCACCATAGTTTGGTAACTTTGTTAATGTAATTAAAATATAGCTAGCCATACTTTTTCTCATAATATAATTTTTAAACATCTTTTTCAGCATTAGTATTCATAAGTCTGGTTAAAATTAGTAGATAACTGGGAAATATTACTTTGTTGTATTTTGTTCCAATGACCAAATACATGAACTACAGCCTTGTATACAATGTCTTTTCAAACTGCTATCCAAGAGCACAAAATCCGCAAACCATCCACCCAGCACCGTAAGAGGTGACCAATTTGTCTCAAAAATAGGATTTTAAGTTTTTTGAGGAATAAAACCATTCCTTGCACTTCTTTATATCTATAGTGTGCATAATAGGTATTTATTATATAATTCATAAAGTAAACCTAAATTTCATCACCGTATGACCTTATTAATAAAAATGGGAATGATAGCAAATACACATTGTGAACCTTCTGTTTACCAGACATTGCATTAAGCACACTTGACATATGTAATTTTCCCATTAATCATCTGAGAGAAATTCTGACATACCCCATTTTCCAAACAAAGCAACTGAGGATTGGAGAGGGTAATAAATTTTCCCAAGGACACAAAGCTAGTAAATGGCAAACTGGAGACACAAACTCAGATCAGTCTGACTTCACATTAGTACCACGTGGTAACCAGTTATGCCACTGGAGCTCCCAGATTATCTGTCTGACTTCAGAGTTCATTACCTCAATTACTGTTTTTCCCCATCCATGAACACACCCTTCTTCTGGTCTTCTATTAGCAGTAGGCCTTGTGGGGGAGGATTGTTATATACTCAAGAATTCCAGGAGGTGGCCAAAATGGCAGAGTAGGAAGACCTTGAACTCACCTCCTCCCATAGACACACCAAAATTACCACTACTTACAGAACAACAATCTATGAGAATGACCTGAAGACTAGCAGAAAATATTTTCCACAACTAAAGATGTAAACAAGAAACCACAACTAGAATGGTAGAAAGGGCAGAGTAGGTCAGGACCCACAGTCCTGGGTTGGCAACCCACAAATGGGAGGAATATCACAACTGTGAAAGTCCTTCCCAAGGAGAGAGGAGTTCGAGCCCCACATCGGGCTCCCCAGCTAAGGGAATCTGTACCAGCAAGATGAGCTCCCAGAACATCTGGCTTTGAAAACCAGTGGAGCTTGTGTTCTGGAGAGTCAGAGGGCTATGGGAAATAGACACTCTGCAATTAAGGCAGTAGGCAAAAATTCACATGCTTCAAGTCCCAGCCCAGATCAAGTAGTTTGAAATGATCCTGAGTAAAACTCACTTGCTGATTTTAGCAAGCCTCCTGGAGAGGCAGGAGGCAACTTGGATTCCCCCTTGGGACAGAGACAATGGCAGTAGCCATTTTGGGGAGTTTGTTCTACCACGATGACACCTGTGCTGGCAAGTGCTATTTGAGAATCCTCCCTTCAGGCCTAAAGCACTGGGAACCCAGGCCTGCCTGCAAGCAGACCAGCACCAGCCTCAAGCTCTACCCTGAATGGCACAGACAGTTGTACTGGGACCTGGCTCTGCCCACTAGCAGGTCAGCACCCCAGCTTTATACCACCCCAGGCTGTGCAGCCAACCACATGAGAAGCCTACCCCATGTTCCAGCGGGTCCATAGCTACCACACGTGGCATGGTCTCACAGACATATGGCTGGGGCCAACACAACCTACCAGTACACCCAAAGTAGTTGACCTTGCCATAACAGATGGGTGCATGCAGCCACATAAGGGGCACCACTAGAGAATACAGCTCTGATGACCAGAGAGGAACATAGTGCTGGGCCCCATAAGATATCTCCTACATAAGGCCACACCTCCAAGATTGGGAAATGTAACTGACATGCCTAACACACAGAAATAAACACAGAGTCTTAGACAAAATGAGGAGACAGAGGACTATGTTGAAAACAAAAGAACAAGACATAACCTCAGAAGTAGAATTAAATGAAGTGGAGATAAGCAATCTACCCAATAAAGATTTCAAGATAATGATCATAAGGAAGCTCACCAAACTTGGGAGAAAAATGATTGAACACAGTGAGAATATCAACAGAGGTAGAAAATATAAAGAAGAACCAAAGAGAGTTAAAGAATACAATACCTAACATAAAAAGTAAGCTAGAAAGAATACACAAGTACACAAGTAGATTAGATGATACAGAGGAAGGGATCAGCAAAATGGAAGACAGTGTAGCAGAAATCACCCAAGCTAAACAGAAAAAAAAAAAAAAGAATTTAGAAAAATGAAGATAGTTTGCACTTGGACAACATCAAATGCATTAATAGTCTCATGATAGGAGTCCCAGAAGAAGGAGAAGAGGACAGAGAACTTATTTGAAAAATAATAGCTGAATATTTCCTTAACCTGGGAAAGGAAACAGACATCCTGGTCCAGGAAGCACAGAGAGTCTCAAATAAAATTAATGCAAAGAGGTCTACACCAATACACATTATAACTAATATAGCAAAAATTAAAGATAAAGAGAGAATCTTAAAAGCAGCAAGAGAAAAGCAACTCATTACCTACATGGGAACTTTCATAAGACCATTAGCTGACTCTTCAGCAGAAATTTTGCAGGCCAGAAGGAGTGGACAATATATTCAAAGTAATAAAGGAAAAAATCTATAACCAAGAATACGCTACCAAGCAAGTCTATCACTCATTTTGAAGGAGAGATAAAGACTTTTGCAGACAAGCAAAAGCTAAAAGAGTTCCATACCACTAAATTGGCTTTATAAGAAATGTTAAAAGGACTTCTCTAAGCAGAGAAGAAAAGGTCACGATTAGAAATATGAAAATTATGAAAGGAAAAACTTCATTGGTAAAGGCAAACATACAGTAAAGGTAGTAGATCAAACATTTATAAAGCTAGTAGAAAAATTAAAAGACAAAAGTAGTAAAATCATCTATAGCCACAATAAGTACTTAAAGGATACACAAAACATAAAGATGTAAAATATGACATCAAAAATATAAAACAGGGGGCAGGGGAGTGGTCAGAAAAATGTAAGCTTGTTAGAATGTGCTTTAATTTAAGAGATCATCAACTTAAAATAATAAGAATATATATGTTGTCATATATGAACCTCACAGTAACCAAAAACCTAAAATAGATATACACACAAAAAAGAGAAAGGAATCCAAACATAACACTAAAGATAGTCATCATATTTGAAAGGAAAAAGAGCAAAAAAGAAGAAAGGAACAAAAAAAGCCCTCTAAAACAACCAGAAAACAATTCACAAATGGCAATAAGTACATACCTATTAATAATTACATTAAATACAATAATAGGAGGGGATTTAAACACCCAACTCACATCAATGGACAGATTATCCATTTAGAATATCAATAAGGAAACACTGGCCTTAAATACACATTAGACAAGCAGGAATTAATAGGTATATATAGAACATCTCATGCAAAAACAGCATAACACATTCTTTTCCAGTGCACTTAGAACATTTTTCAGGATAGACCACGTTAGGCCGCAAAACAAGTATCAATAAATTGAAGATTGAAATCATATAAGCATCTTTTCTGAACACAATGCTATGAGATTAGAAATTAACTATAATAAAAAAAAACTGCAAAAAACACAAACATGGAGTCTAAACAACATGTTACTAAACAACCAATGGGTCACTAAAGAAATCAAAGAGGAAATCAAAAAACTACCTGGAGACAAATGAAAATAGAAACAAAATTTTCCAAAATCTATGGGATGCAACAAAAACAGTTCTAAGAGGAAAGTTTACAGCAATACAAGCCTACATCAGAAAATAAGAAGAATCTCAAAGAGCTTACACTAAAGGAACCAGAAAGAAAAATAAATAAAACTCAACATCAGTAGAAGAAAAGAAATAATAAAGATCAGTGGAAATAAAAAGAGATTAAAAAAACAATAAAAAAAGATCAATGAAACTAATAGCTGGTTCTTTAAAAAGATAAACAAAATTGATAAACATTTAGCTGTGATCATCAAGGAAAAGGGGACCCAAAAAGATAAAATCAGAAATGAAAAAAGAGAAGTTACAATTGACACCATAAAAATATAAAATGTCATGAGATTACTATGAGCAATTATACCCCAATAAAATGAACAACCTAGAAGAAATGGATAAATTCCTAGAAACGTACAATCTCCAAAGACTGAATCAGGAAGAAACAGAAAATATGAAGACTGATACCAGTAATGAAATTGAATCAGTAACAAAAAAATTCCCAACAAACCAAATTCCAGAATCAGACAGCTTCACAGCTGAATTCTACAAAACATTTAAAGAAGAGTTAACACTTTCTCTTCTCAAACTATTCCAAAAAATTAAAGCGAAAAGAACTCTCCCAATGTCACTCTATGAGGCCAACATCACCCTGATACCAAAACCAGACAAAGACATCACAAAATTAAAAACTTACAGGTCAATATTCATGATGAACATAGATGTAAGAATTCTCAACAAAATACTGGTAAATCAAATTCAATAATACATTAAATGGATCATACCCATGATCAAGCAGGCTGTAACTCAGGGACGCAAGGATGGTTTAATATCTGCAAATCAATCAGTGTGATATACCACTTTCACAAACTGAAGAATGAAAATCATATGATCATCTCAACAGATGCAGGAAAAGCTTTTGACAAAATCCAACATCTATTTATGATTTAAAAAATGCTCAACAAAGTGGGTGTAGAGGGAATATATCTCAAAATAATAAAGGCCATATATGACAAAACCACAGCCAACATCACACTCAACAGTGAAAAACAGAAAGCATTTCCTCTGAGATCAGGAAAAAAAAAAAGGATGTCCACTCTCACCATTTTTATTCAACATAGTATTGGAAGTTGTAGCCACGGCAATCAGACAAGAAAAAGATATAAAAGAAATCCAAATTGGAAAGGAAGAAGTAAAAAGACACTGTTGGCAAATTACATGATATGATACTATAGATAAAAAAAATCACAAAAATGTTACAAAAAAAACTATTAGAAGTAATAAATAAATTCAGTAGAGTATCAGGATACAAAAATAATGTACAGAAATCTATTGCATTTCTGTACACTAACAATGAGCTATCAAAAAGAGAAATTAAGAAAACAATCTCATTTACAATTGCATCAAAAGAATAAAATAGGGGCTTCCCTGGTAGCACAGTGGTTGAGAGTCCGTCTGCCGATGCAGGGGACACGGGTTCATGCCCCGGTCTGGGAAGATCCCACATGCCGTGGAGCGGCTGTGCGCGTCCAGAGCCTGTGCTCCGCAACGGGATAGACCACAACAGTGAGAGGCCCGCATACCACAAAAAAAAAAAAAAAGAATAAAATAACTAGGAATAAATCTAACCAAAGAGGGAAAAGACTTGTACTCAGAAAACTATAAGACAATGATGAAAGAAACTGAAGACAACACAAAAAAATGGAAAGGTATACTGTGCTCACAGATTAGAAGAATGAATATTGTTAAAATGGCCATACCATTCAAGGCTATCTACAGATTCAATGCAATCCATATCAAAATAACAATGGAATTTTTCACAGAACTAGAACAAATAATTCTAAAATGTGTATGGAAACACAAAAGACTCTGAATAGCTGAAACAATTTTAAGAAAGAAGAACAGAGCTGGAAGTATCATGCTCCTTGATTTCAAGTTATACTACAAAGTTACAGTAATCAAAACAATATGATACTGGCACAAAAATAGACACATAGATCAGTGCAAGACTAGAGAGACCAGAAATGAACCCACACTTACATGGTCAATTAATCTATCACAAAGGGGGTAAGAATATACAATGGGGGAAGAATGCCTCTTCAATAAATGGTGTTGGTAAAAGTGGATAGCTACATACAAAACAAATAGACTGAACTACTTTTACTTTCTTACACTATATACAAAAATAAACTCAAAATCAATTAAGACTTAAATGCAAGACCTGAAACAATAAAACCTGTAGAAGATAACATAGGCAGTACACTCTCTGACACTGCTCTTAGTAATATTTTTTTTAGCTCTGTCTCCTCTGGCAAGAGCAAAGAAAGCAAACACACACACACACACACACACACACACACACACACACTCAAACATACAAATGGGACTACCTCAAACTAAAAATACTGGCACAGCAAAGGAAACTATCAACAAAACAAAAACGCCACCTACTGAATGCAAGGAGATATTTGCAAATGATATATCCAGTAAAGGGTTAATATTCAAAATATGCAAAGAACTCATACAACTCAACATCAGAAAAACAAACAACTCAATTAAAAACGGGCAGAGCACCTGAATAGACACTTTTCCAAAGAAGCCATACAGATGGCCCACAGACACGTCAAAAGATGCTCAACATCACTAATCATTAGGGAAACGCAAATTAAAACCACAATGAGATACTACCTCACATCTGTCAGAATGGGTATCATCAAAAAGACAACAAATAACAAGTTTTAGCAAAGATACGGAGACAAGGGAACCTTTGTGCACAATCTTGGTGAGATTTAAATTGGTGCAGCCATTATAAAAACCAGTATGGAAGTTCCTCAAAAAATTAAAAACAGACTGCCAAATGATCCAGCAATTTCACTTCTGGGTATTTATCTGAAGAGAACAAAAACACTAATTCAAAAAGATATATTCACCCCCACATTCATTGCATTATTTACAATAGCCAAGATATGGAAGCCACCTAAGTGTCCATGGATAGATGAATGGGTAAAGGAGATGTGGTGTATATATATATACAGTGAAATATTGCTCAGCCATAAAAAGGAAATCTTGCCATTTGTGACAACATGGATGGATCTAGAGAGTATCATGCTAAGTGAAATTCATCAGAGAGGAAAGACAAACACCATATGATCTCACTTATATGTGGAATCTAAAAAGTAAAACAAACAAAACAAAATGAAAACAGACCCACAGATAGAAAAACAAAGGTGGTTACCAGAGGGGATGTGGATGGGGGGTGTGAAATAGGTGAAGGAGATTAAGATCTACAAGCCTCCAGTTATACAATAAATAAGGTATGGGGATGTAACACATAGCATAAGGAATATGGTCAATAATATTGTAATAACTTTGTATGGAGACAGATGGTTATTAGACTTATCATGGTAATTATTTCATAATGTACACACAAATGTGAAATCACTATGTAGTACACCTGAAACTAACATAGTATGTATATCAACAATATTTCAATTTAAGAAAAAGGCAGTGAGCTAACATCTTAAATAGTATATGCTAACTGCCAGCTGCTTCCTAGTACACCAAATCTTCTGTTTCCTGTCTTGGTACACCACACCAACTTCTCTCCCTTAATGGAAAACCTGAAATCTCAAATGTTCAAGTGTTCAGACCAGGCCTCCTGCATTCTCTACAAAGTCAGAGGAGCCACTTACCTAGTGACAAACTAGGAACTACTATGCAGATAGTCCGAAGAGATTAAAAAAAGTGGCACAAAAGTAAAATAAGTGTTCACAGAATATTCAAAAATCATCTTAAACATCATTAAGTTCAATCCTCATTCTACATATACAGGCTCATGAGGAGAAGGGATTTCCCAGAACTTACACAGGTAATTAGTGACAGAGCTGAGACTACATACCCATTCTCCTCTCTATCAGGACCCATTTCCATCACACCATTTTCCCTCTCCTTGAATTACTCCAAGACAAACAAACACCAGTCTTTTATGCAGGGTGATCCAAGGATTTTTCCAATGACCCTTCTTTCCATGGAGCGTTCTAAAACTGGAGAAAGGAACTATTTATAGCTCTTATTTCAAGGTGCTTTTCAAATATCTAATTATCCCATGACCCACAGGAGAGCTAGAGGTGGCAAAGGACAGTGAATGTAGACGTGTCTTTTGCAATCATTCATGTGATGACTGAAACTCCAGTGCTTAGACAATGAATGCCAAGGAGGAGGATGCTAGGAAGTGAAAGCAAACATCTGTGCCTGTCATTTAAAGATATACTGAGGGCAGGAAAAAAATCTTTGAAATGCTTTTAACCCACTAGAGGTAGGTAACAAAGTGTTTGATCTCTAATGACATCAGCAAACTTTGCAAGAGTTATCTGGGGCAGATTTTCTGTTCCATTTCATTTTATTTTTAAGTGCTCTTTTGGACTTTCTAAATGATATAGTATAGGAGAATACAGTTCTGAGTTGTATGAGACTTTAACTGACAGCATTTGTAATATAGTCCATGAGTCTTAGAAATGTTTCCATCTACCAAATTAGACTATGTCTATCTGGCAGACGTTGCTACTTGCTTTGGGAGATGAATGGAGCTAAAACAACCATGGCTGCTTTTCAAGCCTTTAATTCAATGTAGACAGCACTCTCATGCCCAGGTCTAACTTGGTTTCACTGCTCTGAGACTACAGCACCTCAGCTATTATAGCCCAAAGAGAAAGATTAACTGCTCTGGAGGAACCAGACAAGACAAAATTATAATCATAGATCCTGGCATCTGGCTTCACGTGTTAACAGGCAGGAGCCAGAGTTCTTGCAAAAGGATGGATAGAAGAAAGAGTAAAGAAAAGCACAGAAACCATCAGAGTGCAAAATGTTTCCTTTTTTTTCTTTTCCCCATTTTAGCCATTCTTTCAAAAGAGAACACCATCAGAGAAACACACATGACTTGCCCTGTGCTTGAGACACTATCAAGGCTGGGAGTACCCACCAGAAATAACTGAAAATGCCAGCTTGCCAGGCCCCTTCTTTGCTGGTAAAAGTTTCCTTTTATCATTGCTGCAGTTACCTTCCCATTCACACCCTTGAAACTCCTCTTCACTGTTTTCTATCTTTCCTCATGATCTGACATCATGTTCTCCTTCAGAAATTACCCCTTTCTGAGCTACTGCTTCACATATTGTAAAACTGGGACATACTAAGTACTATGTAAGGGTCTGATAAATTGGCTGTACAGCATAACTTGGTCATGAAGATCAATAGTTTAGGTGCAAAGTTGGAGAATTCTGCAATTTCTAAGAAATTGCATTTTTTCTATAATAGCAAAAAAAAGCTTCATGATATCTCTCTCAACTCAACCCTAATAGCCTTTATTTTAACACTCTTCTTGAAAAGTAATTTTTTCTATAATTGTATTGCTTGATTTTTTTGGTTCATTAATTTATTCAGCAAATATTATTAAGCACTTGCCACAAAGCAAGATATGGTGTCATGTGTCTAGATTCAAATCCTGGCTCTGATATTTACTGTCTCACTTTTAGGTTGTTGTAAAGATTAACAGAGATAATAGGCTTAGAAATTAAGTGTATAGGGAGATGACTTCTGGAATGGCAGCATGAGGATCTCCAAGACCTTCTCCCCAATGAAACAAATCATAACTGGCTAGAAATAATTTTAAAAACAGACAAAACTCTGGAAATGGGCTTAAGAGAATACAGCAAATGAAGAAATATTTACTCAAGAAAATTTACCAAATCTTCATAAGAACAGGAAGAATCTGTGGCATTTAAGTCACAAGCTTCCATCCAAGTTCACCGTGATGGAAGTTCCAGTCTGGATGAGTGCAGTCAGGTACACAGGGCTCACTTTCCTCCCAGCTCCCAAGTGAGGGCTACAGTATTTCTTCAGGAGGAATAGGCTGCCAGTATTTCCCACTACTCCCCCACCCACCCACCCTTATCTGTATTGCAGAGGTTCTATTCCAGGCAAGAGAAGTTGTGAGGTCTGGAGGCCTCTTCCTCTAACTATCCTCCACTCATAAGGTGGAAACTCTACACTAGAATTAAAGGCCTTTAATACAGGGACCTAGATCACCCTTGCCTCAGCTCAGAGAGCAGAGGTTCCATAACAGGAAAGATAAGCTAGGAAGATCAGCTGCCCTAGCCCAGGGAAGCCAGGGTGTCATTCCAAGAAAAGTGAGTCACTGTCTCCATATCCAGCTCTGAAGCAGGGTACAGAGGTTTTTTTTTCAGAGTGAATATCTGAATATTTTCCCAGGGGAACAAATTTTATTGGAAGAGAATAAGGGGAAATTTCTATATTATGTTAAATGTCCAATATTCAATAAAAACATAGACTACATGCAAAAAAACCCCCCAAAACAGGAAACTGTGACTCACATATAGGAAAATAAAAGCAAGCAACAGAAATTACCTTTGAATGATCCCACATGTTAGACATTGTAGACAAAGACTTCAAAGCAGCTATTATAAATATGTTCAGAGAATTAAAAGTATCCTTGCTTAAAGAAGTAAAGGAAAATGTGATGACAATGTCTTATCAATAGAAAATATTATCAATACAGAGATAAATTATCGAAAAAAATGGATTTGGGAGTTGAAAAATACAATAACTGAGATAAAAATTTCACTGGAGCGGTTCAACAATAGATTTGAACTGGCTGAAGAAAGAATCAGTGAACTTCAATACAAATCAATAGAGATTATGCAATCTGAAGAATAGAGAGATAAAAAATAAATAACATCAGAGAAATGTGGGGCACCATTAAGTGCACCAGCATATGTATAACAGGAGAGAAAATAAAAAGAAAAGATAGAAGAAGAGATAATAGAAGAGGAGAGGACAGAAAAAAGCAGAAAAATTATCAAAGAAATAATGATTGCAACATTCTAAATTTGATGGAAAATATTAATATATCCAAGAGATCAATGAACTCCAAGTTAAATAAATACAAAGAAATCCACACCGAAACACATCATAGTAAAAACGTTGAAAAACAAATACAAATATAAAATCTTTAAAGTAGCAAGGAAAACATGACCAAACATTTAAAGGAGAATTAATACCAAACTTCACAATCTCTTCTCCAAAAACAGAAAAGCAAGGAACACTGCCCAACTTATTATATGATGCACTATTACCCTGATACAAAAACCAGACAAAGATATCACTGCTATAAACTGAATTGTGTCCTCCCAAAATTCTCTACCTCTGCAAATTTTGGAAATTAGACCTTTATCAGGTAATTAAGGTTAAATGAAGTCCCTCTCTCCCTCCCTCTCTTCTCCCCTCTCTCCCCTCCACACACTCAGAGGAAAGGCCATGGGAAGACAATGTGGCCATCTGCAAATAAGGGAGAGAGCTCTCATCCAGGAACTCAATCAGTCATCTTAATCTTGGACTTCTCAGCCTACTTAACTCTGAGAAATAAATTTCTGTTTAAGCCACACAGTCTGTGGTATTTTAGACTAATATAATCACCAAAAGAAATATAAAACTATAGACCACTTTGAACATGAATGCAAAAATCTTCAAGACATTACTACCAAACCAAATCTAACACATATAGATATGATTACACACTATACCAAATGGAATTATTGCAAGAATACAAGGTTAATTCAATATCCAAAAATCAATTAACATAATATACCATATCAATATAATAAAGTACAAAAGCCACATGATCTTAATAGATGAAGAAAAGAACTTTTTACAAAATCCAGTACCCTTTCATAATTAATGAAAAAAGTTAAAAATCACACAACCAACTAGGAATAGACAAAAGTTTCCTCAACCTCATCTACAAAAGGCACCTACAAAAAATCCACAGCTAGCATTATATTTAATGGTGAAAGACTGAATGCATTCTCCCTAAGATCAGGAGCAATATGAAGGTATCTTCTCTACCCATTTCTATTCAACATTGTACTGGAGGTTCTAGCCAGGGCAATGAGATAAGAAAAAAAGAAAAATATGAAAACATATGTTCACATAAAAACTTATACACAGATGTTCATAGCAGCATTACTTATATCAGCCAAAAAGTAGAAACAACACTAATTTATATAATTATATGCATGGATAAATAAAACATAGTATATCTATACTATGGAATATTATTCAGCAATAAAAATAAAATGAAGTACTGATACCTCCTACAACTTGGATGAACATTGAAAATATTATGCTAGGTGAAAGAATCCAGTCACAAGAGAACACATAGTTCATGATTTTATCTATTTGAAATGTCTAGAAATAAGGAAAACTATAGACACAGAAATTATTGGTTGCCTATGGTGGGCAGGGTGGTAGGATGGGGAGTGACTGCTAATGGGTACAAGATTTGAGGTGGAGGACTGATGAAAATGTTCTTAAGTTGGATTATAATTGCACAACACTGAATATACTAAAAACCACTCTAAAGGAGTGGATGGTATCTCAGTCAAGGCATTTTTAAAAATTAAGTTAAGAAAACATTATACCAGATCTGCACTAGGTGTTCTGTGAATGCTATACCCTTTCTCTTTTCTTTCACTGGATTTGATAAGAATGCAAAAATGAAGAAGTGACTCTCTCTTGGATATCCATCTTCCCTAAGTAGACCAAAAGTTACTCGAGAGCAGGTTCCTCAAGGTGGTTAACATATATAATCGGCCCTCTGTTTCCACGGATTCCTCACCCCTGGAAATTCGATCTATGGTTGGTTGAATCCATGAAGCAGAACTTGTGGAGATGGAAAGCCGACTGTACTACATCATTTTATGCATGTAAGGGATTGAAGCATCTGCAGATTTTGGTATCCTTAGTGGGTCTTGGAACCAAGCCCCCGCAGATACTCGAGGATAACTGCACTTCATATAAAAGGCACTCATTATATGTATTAAGATTTGTAAAACTATTCGTTTTCCAACTAGGAGAGCACTGTAAATTAAGGATTAACAGCGTGGATTCTGGAGGCTTAAAACCTGGATTCAAGTTCTAGGATTTAAGATACAAACCTCAAAGTTAGACCTGCTCGATTTGAAGCCAGGCTTTAACGCTTAACAGCTGTGTGAGTTATTAGCCTCTCCCAGCTTTAGTTTCTTTACCTTTTATGAAAATACATTTATATGCCTACATTTGCTCACATTCTTTCTATCAGGATGCCCTGTTCTTCTTTGTATCCAACCTTGGGAATCCCTCCTTTCTCTAAAATCTTTCTCCTCCATGAAGTCTCCACCAACTCCACCTCCCAGGCCAGTTATTTTATAGGGTTCTTGTGGAGGTTGGAAATGTAATAACATGTGAAGCACCTAGAATTGGGCTTGAATCATACCATGTGATTTTTAAATGTTAGCTATAATGTTACTGTTATTTTTATTTTTTTCAATGATAAATAGCTCTTGGTTGGGTGAGTATTCACTTCAAAGCTGGCATAACAAATATTTCTGAGAAAGTTAATAGTAGGATTACCACATCATCAAATGCCAGATATGGTGTCCTCTCTGCTGATTTTTCCTCTCTGTTGCTCGTAAGAACTGATGGAAAAATAAAGAGCAATTGTAGGAGGGGGCAAATCAATAGTTAAGAATCTCTTTTAAACGTGATCTCATCACTCCTATTTACTAGAAACCTCCAAAAATAAGAATGATAAAAATTACAGCCATCTGTTAGACAACTGCTCTATGCCCTGTGCTGTATACAATGAGCTCATATATATTACTCAATTAAACAATTGCTCCTTTTGCCCACAAAACAAAGTCCACACTAAAAGCATGCCAAGACCTTCCATCATTACTCTCGAGTATCTTCCCATCTCTCTCAGCACAGCACTCACATCCCCCTGTGCTTAATGCACGTGGGGATTGACCATGCTCTCAGGAGACTTGCACTTTTCCACTTTGTCATTTGCCTTATGTGCCTTTGCTTTTGTTGTTCTCTGAGCTTGAACTGTCCTTCCTACCCATCTCTATCCTGTTTGTCTCTATCCTGTTTGTTCATATCTTATTCGTCTCTCAAGTGTGTGTTCATATGCCACCTCTTCTAAGATGCCTCCCCCAATCTTTTCCCTCTCCTCCCATCCCATCATAAACAATCTCTTCTTTTTTTGCCTCTCTGCAGCCCTTTGCACTTCCACTATAAACCTTATAGTATTCTGCTTTGTAGCCCTTCTGGACATAACTTCTTGAAATCAGGGACCTCATCTTCTGAAACTTAGCATCCAAAAAAAGAGAGGTGAGCACCATGCCTTGCATGTATTAGGTGCTCAAAAATTCCTGAAATGAATATAAAAGCTAGTCATGAAGACATTCTTGGTTTCATGTCTGTCAGAAGCAAATTCTGGCTTATATCTGGGACTAACAGAATGTGCTGTGTGTAATGGCTCTAGAATAATCTTGAAGCACCACCATTTCATCACAGAAAATGTCCAAAATAGTACCTTACCCTTCAGAAATCTCATGTACCTTACCCTTCAGAAATCTCTGCCAAATTATACAAAATAAGATGAAATGAAAAATATATTAAATAACATGAAATGAAGATAGTGTGCCTTCTGTTGAATTTAAGTTTGTGACTTAAATTAAAGGAAGAAGTACTTGGAATAAAACATTTGTGAATTCTAAATAAATCTGTAAAAAGGGGACAGACTGAAGATTTTCATATTCTCAAATATTTCCAGGAAAAGTGGTAAACTGGATGTGCAGAGAGAAGATTGAGAAAGCTTTATGCTTATACATTGATCCATCTGCACAACTAACCATATTTAGGCTGTGATAGCAAAACCATGCAACTATTAATCCAGGTTTGTAGCAGAGCCACTTACTAGTAGTCAAGAGACTAACAAAGCTGTGTGAGTGTGTCCTTGGAGTGGAGAGGGTCAGGATGGAGGCAAAGAAGACAGATTTTGATTAAAAAGAATTACTTAATTCAAAATACAATGTAGATAATGTTTAGAATCTAGGTTAAGCTGACAATTATGTGACTACACAAATCCACATAGTCAAAATAGTTAAACATTTAAGTATTTTCTTCTATCAAATCTCTTCCTTTTTCCTTCTTTCAAAGGAACTAGCTCACTCTAAAGAGAAATCGCTTTCATATGTGATATGAAAAATTGGTAAGAGAAAGTAAAAAAAAAAAATAGGAATCCCAAAGATTCACACACTGGAAAATCAGGCCTTGGATGTCATTTGACAATATTACTATCCTGCTTTTTATGGTATACTTTCCCCCATGATACTCATGGCCCTTAATCACCTGGTTTAAGTATGTGTCTCAGGTTACATCTCAACAAACTCAGATGTGCAGGCGAAGCCAAGTTTCAAATCAGTGATAGAGCTTAAAATGGAATTCTCATCATGATTCCAGGTACTACTAGTTAGAATACACATACCACACACAGTCACCATAAGGATAGTAGTTAACAACATGGACTCGGGAACCAGAAATTGAAAGTTTGAATCTAGGCTCCTTCACTTAACAGCTGTGTGACCTTCTACAACTTACTCAACCTCTCTCTGCCTCAGTTTCCTCATCTGTAAACAGGGATGATAATAGCACCTATCTCAGAGAGTTTTTATGATGATTAAATAAGTATTTGTAAAAGCTTCATACTGGCACATACTAAGTTCTATGTAAGGGTCTGTTAAATACACATGGTTGTGCAACACCAAACAGAATAAAAACCCCTAGAAATGCATATTGGAATCAAGAAATTTTGACTACAGAGTCTTTTACTCTAAAGGGTGAATGACTGCAGTGTCACCACCATCCCTGTTTGCGCAGGACTGGACAGTTCCAGACATCTGGGACTTTCCATGCTAAAAACCAAAGAGACCAAGACTTTCAGTGCAAACCTGGACAACTGATCAACCAAAAGAGGCTCAAGTAGGTAACAGTGATAGACATCATTTTACCTCCTATCATGTACTACTGAGTATGTGACATATATTACCTCATTTACTCTTCCCAACAACTCTGCAAGTAAGGTAATTTTATTTGCACTGCTTGGGAAAGAAAATTCAGTTATACAACAATAAAGTAATTTGCCCAAAGACACACTGTTTTAAGAAAAATGACCAGAGATGGATCTCAAATCTGCCTGATTTCAAAGCCTATGGTTTTAAATGTTTTGTTCTACATTGTACAGTGATTATAAGATAGCTTCATAGAGGAAGGAGTGCCCCAGCCAGTTCATGTCCACTGGAGGACAGACCTGGAGTAGTGAGTTTGTCAAGATGGACCCTTAAAGTTAAAAGGCCACTGGTCTGGCCACGATGTCCCTGACTTTCCACATAGTATGTGCTTTCCTGGCGGACTTTCATAAATCTACCTGTTCAACCTACAGCTGGACCTACATAAAATAAGAAGTCAAGCTCTTGCCATTTTGTTGGAACTTAGTAAAAGCATCAGAGTAAGTTCTTCTGTTGCTTAATGCTTTTCATTTACTCTTTACCAATTATTCCCTTTCAAAATTTCAGCCCTGTTTTCAGCATAAATTTTAAAAATTTATCTACCCTAGTCACTTTTTTCCTCCAACACTGCTATTATTTTACTAGTATAACTGGAATAAAATAAACACAGCCAGATCCATTTAAATTTCTTTTCTCTGAAACTTCATCTCTTAGCATATTTCTATGATTCTTCTTTCTATGACCTATTAGCCATGGGCTAATTATATATCTGGGAGAGGGTCTCACTTGAAAATAACACCCTCAGAACAGGCAGGTGTAGCTCTGTCTCTGTAGAAGCCACTGAAGCCACCCGATTGCTCCTTGCTGCTCTAGACCACAGACATAAGCGTGTGGATGGTGTGAATGCCACAGTTTGAACAAGGAGTAAAACACCAACAAAAGAGCCCACATACTCTCTCTATTTTGGGAACCTGCTCTAATTTATTTGAAATGTTCAAGAATACATATTGTATCATCTTCACCTTTCCATGCAAAAGAGGATTAAAAAAATGATGAAGGACAGTCTTGGTTATGCAAGTTTTTAATAATAACTCTGATGTTAATTAAAAACTCACTTGCTACTGCAAAATCTACTTCTTAAAGTACAGGTTTTATTTATTTCAGCTGAGTAGCTGAAAAATATTTCTACACCCTGCCTTGCTGGTAAGCAGATTTGTTATGTTTTGCAGTAACTGCTCACTCCCCTTTCCTAGGATAGCTACAGCCCACACTCTGTCGTGTTTTTACTCCCCTCCCATTCCCTAGTCATAGCTGACCAAATCTGGAGTATGGTCAGACCCAGGCAGCATATGCACTGACCAAGCAGCTCCTCTCAGGATTCTCAAATAAGAAACACGCAGAGGGTACTCTGTTGGTAGTTTCATCTTTGAAAATAAGCACTTCTGCACCCCCAAGTACCCATTTTCAAAATGAGGCTTATAATGCCTGCCTATGTGAAGTGATTTTTATGAAAGTGTAAATGAATGTCATCTCTAAACCAAGGTATTGTATAAAGGCAATGGACTTTTTGTTGCTTGAGTATTTTGTTTGTTTTTATTTTACAGAGTAATTCTTTTTGGGTGGGTCCAACCAATTCAGGTATTTATTCTTTGCAGTTTCTGAAGGAATTTTCTTAACTTATGTAGTGACAAAATATGGTTTAGTTGAGAATGGCCAAATACGCAAAATGCAATGAACTCACTTTATATAAGTGCACATGTATAATATATAAATACATATGCTACATATAATACATTACATATGCATTGTACGTATGCATACGTAAAGATGCACAGAGCATTCCCACATTACAGGAGATAGTGTGATAGTGGTGCTAGAGCTAAGTATCACTAAGGTATTGGTGAAATCCTTAGTCCTATATCCTAAGTCCTATTCCACTGCTATGACGCACATAATAAATGGTAATATCGGTACAGCACACTGGAGTAAGCTGCCAGTAAGATCAACATGTGGAACATGTTGCTACTGGAAAAGTCTTATCCTATAACCATAACTCTTCTATTTCTGTGTTTCTACTCATAATTTTTTGTGCTCCTCACTTTCTCAATCTCCAGGCTTGTCTAACTCAAAGTGGTCACTTCCTCATATCAGGGCACTTATACTAATTTCAGGAAATTCTCAATCCCCTTGCACCAGCTAGGAGATACAGTTTAAACAGTCTTCATCCAACTATTTCTGTATAGCTTAATCTACTGCCGTTTCTAATATGTTACTGAACAAATTCCCGCAGATCTTCTTAAGGACAATCAGCATTCTAGCCATCCTCTCTCTTTTCCATATTGCTGCAAATGGACATGCTGCTTTGTACCTCTGGTCGGCAAACACAGCAGTTTGTTCACATCATAGGCCTTCATCCTAGCTGTGCCCTTTGGTACTTCTCCCTTTCCTTTGCATGACTGACTCCTTGTCATTCATGTCTTCCCTTAAATCTGAATGCTTTTCTTTAACCACTCAATCTGAAGCAGCACTCCAGGTACCCTGCCAAGTCAGCCCACTTTATTGTCAGCTGGTGTTGTGTTTATTGTATTTGTTTATTGCCTTTCTCCCTCCCCACTCCATGTGAGCCCCTGCAGAACAAGGGCTTGTCAGTCTTATTCTCAAGTGCTCCCTAGAACCTAGAACAGTACTGGCATTTAGCCTGCACTTAAATATTTCCTGAATAAGTAAACTTTAAATAATTGATCTCCTGCAACTGCCTCCTACCTGGAAATTGTTTCCAAACTCAGCTTTTAATAAGAAGAGAGCAAGTTTCCATGGAAGGACTTCTGAAAACATCTGTCCCACCACATAGAAATTATTGACTTTTCCTGAGTCACATTAATCAATATCTTCCTGAATTAATTAATAAACAAGTCACCTGGAGTTTGTACTTTATTTCATGTTATTTTTTATGTGAGGGTTATAAAAGCATTTTATATATCACAGTGTCATATACAAAACGTTGGGTTTTTATAATTATTTATGGTCAGAGGAGGACACTACCTATGAATATTTTCAAAGAATTTCTAGGTCTCCTTACCCAAATATAATCTTAATAAGTACCAGGCTACTCATGACCTTAAGTTATGCTATTCAAGCCTGTTAAAATCATATGTATAATGAAGTCCTGTTCAGTTCTAAAGGCAATTCCTAAGGTGAAGAATCACACACTGACCAAATTACCCTTAAAACTCCCTTAAGTCACCCATGAAGTATAGCATGCACATATGCCATTTCTCAACAAATCAAACATAGTTTTTTTCCTTCCCCAATATTATCAGAACAGAGAACTATTTCTTCAACTGATCATCAGATGAAGTACTTGGACATACTCTAGGAAATGTATATATATTTAAATTTTAGAATCAAATTCAGCTCAACAAAACATTCACAAAATGAAAACAGAAATATAGAGACTTACAAAGGAGAAACAGATATATACATATTACTATCTTGTTCATTCCCAATCATCCATAGGTGCAGTAGAATGAATGCCATGGACTGAATTGTGCCCCGCCCCCCAAATTCATATGTTGAAGTTCTAGCCCCCAGTGTGACTGTATATAGAAATAGGGCCTTCGGAGGAAATTAAAGTTAAGTGAGGTTCTCAGGATGGAGTTCTAATTAAATGGGATTGGTGGCCTTATAGTAAGAGAAAGAGAGAGAAGTCTCCTATAAGCCAGATGAAGACACAGACAATCTAAAGACACAGCAATCTAAAATGAGAGTTCCCCCCAGAACCCGACCATGCTGGCCTCCTGATCTCGGACTTCCAGGTTCTAGAACTGTGAGAAATAAATGTCTGTTGTTTGAACCAGTCTATGGTACTTTGTAACAGCAGCCTGGGCTGAATACTGCAATGGGGAACACATGATAAATCACACTTCTTTCTCTTTTCTTCCTTAATACCCAAACCCTGTGCTCAAGCTCAATTACTTAACTGTGGAAATGATGCAACTCTTCTGTAACACATTGAATCATAATTGATTATCTCTACCCTGAATGAAGGAGTTGATCTAATTTGTTAGCCAGTTACCAAGCAAAGCCTGGGAGGATGGAATACATGAGAACCAGTTAGAACAAAGAGAAAAGAGTCAAGGAAAGTCGGGCACAAAGCTTCTCTGGAAGGAATATTGAAGCGTATGCCAAGGGGTAGGTTGGGGTTGAGGCATCTAAGGGGCAGCAGAAAGGTTAGGCACTAAGTTCTAGAAGTTTGGAAAGGAGACTAACAAAGGAGATAAAGAAAATAAAGATATGTTGGTAGCAAAGACATCTCTCTTGGTTTTGCCTAAGGCTCTTCCTGCTCATAAATGTAAACTGTGAGAATCGCTTAGTGTGTTATTAATCTTACAGCAGACAGATAAACAGCCCCACTTACCAGCTCTTCATATGCCCTCCTCTATTCATCCTCTCAAAGAATGAAAGGAGAAAATTCACTTCCAGAAATGACAAAGGGAAAAGATTACCTATTCTTATTCACACCTATATAAAATTTTAAGTACACTTACACACAAAGGTAGAAAAATCACCTCCAAAGTGAAATGGTTTTTGTGATCTTCAGGAGGGAAAAAAAGGAGCCACTTCGTTTATGCTTTAACAGGAAATTTTAAGTTAGAGACTTTGGATGCTGAGGATTTGAGATAACTTTTAATCAACTAATGGATTCTTTTTAAAAAGACCGTCCTTTATGGTCTTTTCGAGTTTTCAATTTCCTCCATCTTAACTGTCAAAAGGGAAGGGGTGCTCTGCCTATTACAGTAATTAGTTGAAATGAGGAGAGAGCTGTGAAAGGAATTCAGAAGCCACAGAACGTTGGTATTAATGCTGTTTGTGTTTCAAACATGAACAATAGCAGCAATATGCATTCCAAATGACTGAAAAACCCAGACATTGGGTCAACAGAATTCTTTGACACCTATTGTGTGTGCAGAACACTATGCCTGGCTGCTGTCTGAAGAAAGAAAAGAGACACAGGACAGCCCTTATCTTCCAGCTTACAAGGCTACAAGTCCCAATAGACCAAGACATTATGGGAAGCCATTCCCACAAGAAGAGGCCATTTTGTCACAACTGATGACAATTGTTAAAGACAAAGGTAAAGTTGTGTTGCCTTAAATTTAAAGAGAACAATTAAGAGACTGCGATTCTTATTTTTCTTGGGAAAGTCTCAATTTTGTCTATTACATGATGTTGCTAAAAATAATAATAATAATATAGCCTATTAAAAGCAGTTCCTTAGTGCCTTTACCACTGGTAATCTCCATAGATCAAATCAGCATAAGATAAACTTTGTGTGACTGTGTGAGGTTTTAGAAAGTGAGCTTTAAGCCTGCTACGGGAGACTGTCCTACTAACAGGAATTGGATTTACTCCAATCCTTTGACCAACCCAAAGCAAAGACTTTCTTGACAGGCTCTCCTTTTAAAGACTGAAAAAAATTAATCCATTGTAATAATTCCATGTTGATTTAAAAATAACGTTTGTGCGAAATTTCAGCACCAACTGAAAATGTGTTTGACTTACTACAGATATATTTTAAGTCTGACATGAGAATCGATACCATACTAATCAAGGCAGAGCTGTGAAGGAGACATAAGTAACAAGTTTGACTCATGGGATAAAATTATAAACAACTTCACTTTTATCGCTGTCTCTTCAAATTTATTCTGTTGGGTTAGTATTTCGACTGTCTCCAGATGAAAATTTGGGCAGTCCCCATTACTTTTTCTGGGTACTCTTAAGTAATAAAAAGTCCTAGAGTCACTTTAAATCACAAAACAATGTTTTATGTCACTAATAAATCAAAAGTCTAAACTTGAATTAAAGCCGAAGATTCTCCCTCCCCACAGCTGAGGCCTGTAGGAGAGAAACGTACAGCTGGAGAAGAGTGAATGGGCTTCTCTCTTTTTCTACTTTGTACTTCTACTTGTCTCCCCGGCAGCTTAAACTGGAAAACCTGGAAGACAGGAGGTTCAAAAAAGAGCTTACTTGGCTGATACTCCTGTGAGCTGGTGTTAGTCCTCTCCAGGTTCTGTCAAATATTTAAAGATGAGTTCTTTTGTGGGTTCTTCTGAGATCACACCCCCATACAAAGCTGGAGTGTTCTCAGCTACAGTGCCCTTAATACAGGAGATGAATTCTTCATATTATCAGCTAATGCTCCTTCTTCATCTTTGGACATGTGGTAATCCCTCTGTTGTGGTCAGGTTGCTCTTCGAAGGGTTTCTTTGGACATACGATAACCTCAGACCAGGTCTCTCTCAGAGCATGGGGCCTACATTTGTTCCATAAAAACTACTCAACCCATCAATTTACTCATTCTCCAACTGCTTACTGAGCTCCTATTAGGTATCAAGCACTCTTAAAAATAGCATATGCTGAAATATAAATGAGTAATCAGCCTTAAAGTGTACCTTTTCCAAGGGGTATTGGCATCTTTAAAAAAATAAATGCTTTAAACCCCATGAATAAATTACATGACCCTAATGACACAGATAAGCTCCCAAAAGCTTATCCAGAAGGCCCAGCATGAGACTTCCACATGGGGGATGCTCCAGAGACATCAATGTACTCTGAAGTGTAAAGCCAGGGGGCTATAAATGTTCAGTGTGCAACAAGACCACTGCTTTTCCTTAAAATGTGTGGTTATTTGGCATCACTTGAGGGTGGCTGACGTATTACAGGGAATGGAGGTGCTAAATCCCTTTAAGCTGTTCCTTGATTCTGTTTTCATATCATTAATATTTATAATTCTGTGTTAGTATTAATTTTCAACATCAGAATCTTTGAATATCTGTGCTGGCAGAGACCTTAGAAACTCTGGTCAAAGCATCTCTGCACATGATTTTCCTGTGTATGTGAGGTTACATGCATGTGTCTACAGGGACTTGGTTAGATAAGAACATGCTCTGAGCATGTATGCAGAAAATTCACCAATACTAGCTCTGTTTCTTTTGGGCAGTTGTTTGGACTGCACAACCATTTATCTTGCACCCTCAGCTCACCAGGATGAAGGCTAAATTATCAAATGACAGATATATTTATATATGAGGGAAATTCAATCTAGTATAGCTTGAGGAGTTTGAGTCGGGAAAAAATAACAAGAGACTAATCAAGGTCCTTCCACTCATAATTTTCTAGGGGTCCTTGTGCAGTATGCTTTGACATTTTAATAACCTGAAGGAGGCTCACTGGAGGGAGTATGAGCCAGCACAAAGACTCTGAAGTGGTAGATCTGGTGTGTTCAGGAAACAGCCAGGACGTCTGTGTGTCCAGAGGGTGTTAAGGGAGAGGGCAAAAAGAAGGTGAGAGAAGAGGGCTGAGGAGGAAAGCTGAGAGCAGATTATAGAGGACAGTGATTCTCAACTCTGGATGTTCATTAGAATCACTTGAGGACCTTCCACCAAATATAAATGCCTCAACCATAAAACCAGTAAAATCAACATTTCGGGAAATCAGACCCCAACATGAATATTTCTTTAAAGCTCGCCAGATTGTGTCTAATGTAAGAATCTCTTGCAGGACACTGTAGGTAACTTGACTCTGGCTTTGAGTAAATGGGAAACCACTAGAATAGGGGTTTTGAGCAAGGGAGTGTCTGATCTTGCTTAGGTTTTCAAAATGTCCCTCTGGCTACTGTGTTGAGAACGGATCCTAAAGGGACAGAAATCAGAACTTGTTTTAGAATGCCTTTGCAATAATCTAGATGATGGTGGTTTGGTCCAGGGTGGAGCAATAGTGGTGTGAAAAGGGGTTGGATTCCAGATATATTTGAAGAGAGAACGGATAGGATTTGCAGATGTGTCTGATGTGAGGTAGGAGAGAAAGACAGAAGTCAAGGAGGATTTAAAGGCTATTTCTTGGCCCAAGCGCATTCTTCTGACAAGCTCCAGAAGTGCCTGTTGTGTTTCCACTTTTTTTTTTTTTTTTTTTTTTTTTTGGCCAAACCACGGGGCATGTGGGATCTTAGTTCCCTGACCAGGGATCGAACCCACATCCCCTGCATTGGAAGAGCAGAGTCTTAACCACTGGACCACAGGGAACTTCCTGCACTCACTTTTTGAACCTTCTCCCCTCTCTGTGGTTATTCCATTCCCTCCATGTCCCTCTCCTTCTCTCCCATGTTTCCTTCACAAAATCTTGCTCTTATGAAGAGATCTGAAAAATGTATCTGTTGATATATAAATGAATAGTAAGGCTTAAAGTGTACTTTTCCAAAAGGATATTTGCATTTTAAAAGAATAGTTGTATGTGAATAATGTGCCTTTTAAACTTCATGAATAAATACTTCTTCTGATCCTAATCACACATATTGATTTATTTTATGGAGCAAGTTCTAACAGTAGTAGACCAAGAATTTCTACTTTAGAGAGGCTTTAGAGACAGTGACATGAGGTAAGGGAATGGTCAGGGAGCTTATCTTGAAGCTGAGTTTGCATAATAGCATCATTTTTTCTTTAGAACACAAGGCTATTTGAAGCAATTTATAGGTGACTGATGGATTGGTAGGTAGAGGGGAATAAGAGGATTAAACTCCAGCCATCCCTTGGCACCACCACTATTTTCACATATATTTATTTATTATTATTTTTAAGCAATAAAATAGAATATCTGTGATAGAAGAGGTCTCAGAAAGCATCTGTTTTATATCTCTAGGATTCCAGAAAAGGACACTGAGCCTTGGAGAGGCTGAGTTTCTCATATAAGTATCCAATGCTATATCAGATAGGAGGGGCTTTCAATATTCCAACAAAACTCAAGATCCAGGCTTCCCTGGGAGTGCAGTGGTTAAGAATCTGCCTGCCAATGGAGGGGACACGGGTTCAAGCCCTAGCCCGGGAAGATCCCACATGCCGTGGAGCAACTAAGCGTGTGCACCACAACTACTGAGCCTGCATGCCACAACTACTGAAGCTTGCGTGCCTAGAGCCCATGCTCCACAACAAGACAAGCCACTGCAATGAGAAGCCCGCACACCAAAACGAAGAGTAGCCCCCACTCGCCGCAACTAGAGAAAGCCGGTTCGCACAATGAAGACCCAATGCAGCCAAAAATAAAAACAAATAAATAAATTTATTTTAAAAAAAAAAAACAAAAAAACCCTCAAGATCCTCCAATTACAAAGCTACAGTAATCAAAACAGTGTGGTATTTGTACTAAAACAGATAAACGGATCAATGGAACAGAATAGAGAGCCCAGAAATAAACCCTCACACCTATGGTCAATTAATCTTCAACAAAGGAGGCAAAAATATAAAATGCGAAAGTCTCTTCAGCAAGTGGTGCTGGGAAAGTTGTCCAGCTGCATGTAAATCAATGAAGTTAGAACATACCCGCACACCATGCACAAAAGTAAACTCAAAATGGCTTAAATATTTAAATATAAGACATGATACTATAAAACTCCTAGAAGAGAGCATAAGCAAAACATTCTCTGATATAAATCATACCAATGTTTTCTTAGGTCAGTCTCCCAAGGAAATAGAAATAAAAACAAAAATAAACAAATGGGACCTAATCAAACTTACAAGCTTTTGCACAGCAAAGAAAACCATAAAAAAAATGAAAAGACAATCTATGGAATGGGAGAAAATATTTGCAAATGATGCAACAGACAAGGGCTTAATCTCCAAAATATACAAATAAGTCCTACAACTCAACAACAAAAATACAAACAATCCAATCAAAAAATGAGCAGAAGACCTTAATAGACATTTCTCCAAAGAAGACACACAGATGGCCAGTAGATATATGAAAAGATGCTCAACATCACTAATTATTAGAGAAAAGCAAATCAAAACTACAATGAACACCACTAATTATTAGAGAAAAGCAAATCAAAACAACTACCTCACACTGGTCAGAATGGCCATCATTAAAAAGTCTACAAATAACAAACGCTGGAGAGGGTATGGAGAAAGGGAACCCTCCTACACTGCTGATGGGAATGTAAGTTGGTAAAGCCACTATGAAAAACAGTGTGGAGGTTCCTCAGAAAACTAAAAATAGAATTACTATATGATCCAGCAATCCCACTCCTGGGCACATACCTGGACAAAACTATAATTCAAAAAGACGCATGCACCCTTATGTTCATAGCAGCACCGTTCACAATAGCCAAGACATAGAAACAACCTAAATGTCCATTGACAGATGAATGGATAAAGAAGATGTGGTACATATGTACAATGGAGTACTACTCCGCCATGAAAAAGAACAAAATAATGCCATTTGCAGCAACATGGATGCAACTAGAGATTATCATACTAAGTGAGGTACATCAGAAAAAGAAAGACAAATACCATATGATATCACTTACATGTAGAATCTAAAATATGGCACAAATGAACCTATCTACAAAACAGAAACAGACTCACAGACACAGAGAACAGACTTGTGGTTGCCATGGGGGAGGGGCATGGGGGAGGGAAGAAGTGGGAATTTGGGGTTAGCAGATGTAAACTATTATATATACGATGGATAAACAAAAAGGTCCTACTGTATAGCACAGGGAACTATATTCACTATCCTGTGATAAACCATAACGGAAAAGAATATTTTAAAAAAAGAATGTCTATATGTATATAACTGAGTCACTTTGCTGTATAGCAGAGATTGGCACATTGTAAATCAACTATACTTCAATTAAAAAAAACCCAACATCTCAAGCTGTTCCATTCAAGCATCAATGATCTCTTAACTAGAACTGTAGTCTCCCTTTAAGATTTTATTTTTAGTACTGTATTAAAAATAATGCATATTATCATAACCAGTCAAACACGCAAGGTTGTATGACCAGCAAGTTAGTGATTTCCTTAACTCATTCATTCCTACTCTGAAGTAACTTCCTCTGTGTTCATACAAATATTTGCATATACATACATAAACAAATATGTAATTATTTGTTTTTACAAAGAAAGCAAGTGATGTCATTTACATGTATATATATGTATATATATAAAGTATATATGTGTGTGTGTATATACATATATATGCAATCAAACTACAACTTATTTTCTCACTTAATATTTCATGTATCTCTCTCCCAGGAAATAAATATAGAGCTATTTTTAAACAGCTGTGTTATAGAATGGAAATATGAAAATTTATTCAACCATTCTAATGCTTGATAAACACTCTTGGGGTGTTTGTCTCTAGAAACACTGAAAAGAGCTGTACATTTATCTTTATATCACTTTTTTAAAACATCTTTATTGGAGCATAATTGCTTTACAATGGTGTGTTAGTTTCTGCTTTATAACAAAGTGAATCAGTTATACATATACATATATTCCCATATATCTTCCCTCTTCCGTCTCCCTCCCTATCTCACCCCTCAGGTGGTCACAAAGCACCGAGCTAATCTCCCTGTGCTATGCAGCTGCTTCTTACTAGCTATCTATTTTACGTTTGGTAGTGTATATATGTCCATGCCACTCTCTCACTTTGTCACAGCTTACCCTTCCCCCTGCCCATATCCTCAAGTCCATCCTCTAGCAGTTCTGTGTCTTTATTCCCGTCTTGCCCCTAGGTTCTTCATGACATTTTTTAGATTCCATATATATGTGTTAGAATGCGGTATTTGTTTTTCTCTTTCTGACTTACTTCACTCTGTATGACAGACTCTACATCCGTTCACCTCACTACAAATAACTCAATTTTGTTTCTTTTTAGGGCTGAGTAATATTCCATTGTATATATGTGCCACATCTTCTTTATCCATTCATCTGTTGATGGACACTTAGGTTGCTTCCATGTCCTGGCTAATGTAAAGAGAGCTGCAATGAACATTGTGGTACATGACTCTTTTTGAATTATGGTTTTCTCAGGGTATATGCCCAGCAGTGGGATTGCTGGGTCGTATGGTAGTTCTACTTTTAGTTTTTTAAGGAACATCCATACTGTTCTCCATAGTGGGTGTATCAATTTATATTCTCACCAACAGTGCAACAGGGTTCCCTTTTCTCCACACCCTCACCAGCATTTATTGTTTTTAGATTTTGTGATGATGGCCATTCTGACTGGTGTGAGATGATACCTCATTGTAGTTTTGATTTGCATTTCTCTAATGATTAATGATGTTGAGCATTCTTTCATGTGTTTGTTGGCAATCTGTATATATTCCATGGAGAAATGTCTATCTAGGTCTTCTGCCCATTTTTGGATTGGGTTGTTTATTTTTTTGATATTAGCTTCATGAGCTGCTTGTAAATTTTGGAGATTAATCCTTTGTCAGTTGCTTCATTTGCAAATGTTTTCTCCCATTCTGAGGGTTGTCTTTTGGTCTTGTTTATGGCTTCCTTTGCTGTGCAAAAGCTTTGAAGTATCATTAGGTCCCATTTGTTTATTTTTGTTTTTATTCCCATTTCTCTAGGAGGTGGGTCAAAAAGGATCTCGTTGTGATTTATGTCATAGAGTGTTCTGCCTATGTTTGACTCTAAGAGTTTGATAGTGTCTGGCCTTACATTTAAGTCTTTAATCCATTTTGAGTTTATTTTTGTGTATGGTGTTAGGGAGTGTTATAATTTCATACTTTTACATGTACCTGTCCAGTTCTCCCAGCACCACTTATTGAACAGGTGGCCTTTTCTCCACTGTATATTCCTGCCTCCTTTATCAAAGATAAGGTGACCATACATGGGTGGGTTTATCTCTGGGCTTTCTATCCTATTCCGTTCATTTAGATTTTTGTTTTTGTGCCAGTACCATACTGTCTTGATTACTGTAGCTTTGTAGTATAGTCTGAAGTCTGGGAGTCTGATTCCTCCAGCTCCGTTTTTCGTTCTCAAGGTTGCTTTGGCTATTCGGGGTCTTTTGTGTTTCCATACAAATTGTGAAATTTTTTGTTCTAGTTCTGTGAAAAATGCCAGTGGTAGTTAGATAGGGATTGCACTGAATCTGTAGATTGCTTTGGGTAGTAGAGTCATTTTCACAATGTTGATTCTTCCAATCCAAGAACATGGTATATCTCTCCATCTATTTGTATCATCTTTAATTTCTTTCATCAGTGTCTTATAATTTTCTGCATACAGGTCTTTTGTCTCCTTAGGTAGGTTTATTCCTAGATATTTTATTCTTTATGTTGCAATGGTATATGGGAGTGTTTACTAAATTTCACTTTCAGATTTTTCATCATTAGTGTATAGGAATGCAAGAGATTTTTGTGCATTAATTTTGTATCCTGCTACTTTACCAAACTCATTGATAAGCTCTAGTAGTTTTCTGGTAGCATATTTAGGATTCTCTATGTATAGTATCATGTCATCTGCAAACAGTGACAGCTTTACTTCTTCTTTTCCAATTTGGATTCCTTTTATTTATTTTTCTTTTCTGATAGCTGTGGCTAAAACTTCCAAACCTATGTTGAGTAACAATGGTGAGAGTGGGCAACCTTGTCTTGTTCCTGATCTTAGTGGAAATGCTTTCAGTTTTTCACCATTGAGGACGATGTTGGCTGTGGGACTGCCATATATGGCGTTTATTATGTTGAGGAAAGTTCCCTCTATGCCTACATTCTGGAGGGTTTTTATCATAAATGGGTGTTGAATTTTGTCGAAAGCTTTCTCTGCATCTATTGAGATGATCATATGGTTTTTCTCCTTCAATTTGTTAATATGCTGTATCACGTTGATTGATTTGTGTATTTAAAAAATCCTTGCATTCCTGGGATAAATCCCACTTGATCATGGTGTATGATCCTTTTAATGTGCTGTTGGATTCTGTTTGCTAGTATTTTGTTGAGGATTTTTGCATCTATGTTCACCAGTGATATTGGCCTGTAGTTTTCTTTTTTTGTGATATCTTTCTCTGGTTTTGGTATAAGGGTGATGGTGGCCTTATAGAATGAGTTTGGGAGTGTTCCTCCCTCTGTTATATTTTGGAAGAGTTTGAGAAGGATAGGTGTTAGCTCTTCTCTAAATGTTTGATAGAATTCGCCTGTGAAGACACCTGGTCCTGGGCTTTTGTTTGTTGGAAGATCTTTCATCACAGTTTTAATTTCAGTGCTTGTGATTGGTCTGTTCATATTTTCTATTTCTTCCTGGTTCAGTCTCGGAAGGTTGTGCATTTCTAAGCATTTGTCCATTTCTTCCAGGTTGTCCATTTTTTTGTCCTAGAGTTGCTTGTAGTAATCTCTCATGATACTTTGTATTTCTTCAGTGTCAGTTGTTACTTCTTTTTCATGTCTAATTCTATTGATTTGAGTCTTCTCCCTTTTTTTCTTGATGAGCCTGGTTAATGGTTTATCAGTATTTTTATCTTCTCAAAGAACCAGCTTTTAGTTTTATTGATTTTTGCTATCGTTTCCTTCATTTATTTTTCATTTATTTCTGATCTGATCTTTACGATTTCTCTCCTTCTGCTAACTTTGGGGTTTTTTTGTTCTTTCTCTAATTGCTTTAGGTGTAAGGTTAGGTTGTTTGAGATGTTTCTTGTTTCTTGAGGTAGGATTGTATTGCTATAAACCTCCCTTTTAGAACTGCTTTTGCTGTAAACCATAGGTTTTGGGTGGTCGTGTTTTCACTTTTATTTGTTTCTAGGTATTTTTTGATTTCCTCTTTGATTTCTTCAGTGATCTCTTAGTTAATAAGTAGTGTATTGTTTAGCCTCCATGTGTTTGTATTTTTAACAGATTTTTTCCTGTAATTAATATCTACTCTCATAGCATTGTGATTGGAAAAGATACTTGATATGATTTCAATTTTCTTAAATTTACCAAGGCTTGATTTGTGACCCAAGGTATGATCTATCCTCTAGAATGTTCCATGAGCACTTGAGAAGAATGTGTATTCTGTTGTTTTTGGATGGAATGGCCTATAAATATCAATTAAGCCCATCTTGTTTAATGTATCATTTAAAGCTTGTGTTTCCTTATTTCATTTTGGATGATCTGTCCATTGGTGAAAGTGGGGTGTTAAAGTCCCCTACTATGCTTGTGTTACTATCGATTTCCCCTTTTATGGCTGTTAGCATTTGCCTTATGTATTGAGGTGCTCCTATGTTGAGTGCATAAATATTTACAATTGTTATATCTTCTTCTTGGATCGATCCCTTGATCATTATGTAGTGTCCTTCTTTGTCTCTTCTAATAGTCTTTAAAGTCTGTTTTGTCTGATATGAGAATTGCTACTCCAGCTTTCTTTCGATTTCCATTTGCATGGAATATCTTTTTCCAACCCCTCACTTTCAGTCTGTATGTGTCCCTAGGTCTGAAGTGGGTCTCTTGTAGACAGCATATATACTGGTCTTGTTTTTGTATCCATTAGGCTGTCTATGTCTTTTGGTTGGAGCACTTAATCCATTTACATTTAAGGTAATTATCAATATGTATGTTCCTATTACCATTTTCTTAATTGTTCTGGGTTTGTTTTTGTAGGTCTTTTCCTTCTCTTGTGTTTCCTGCCTAAAGAAGTTCCTTTAGCATTTGTTGTAAAGCTGGTTTGGTGGTGCTGAATTCTCTTAGCTTCTGCTTGTCTGTAAAGGTTTTAATTTCTCCATCAAATCTGAATGAGATCCTTGCTGGGTAATCTTGGTTGTAGGTTTTCCTCCTTCATCACTTTAAATATTTCCTGCCACTCCCTTTTCGCTTGCAGAGTTTCTGCTGAATGATCGGTTGTTAACCTTATGGGGATTCCCTTGTGTGTTACTTGTTTTTCCCTTGCTGCTTTTAATATTTGTTCTTTGTATTTAATTTTTGATAGTTTGATTAATATGTGTCTTGGCGTGCTTCTCCTTGGATTTATCTTGTATGGGACTCTCTGTGCTTCCTGGACTTGATTAACTATTTCCTTCCCATATGAGGGAAGTTTTCAACTATAATCTCTTCAAATATTTTCTCAGTCCCTTTCTTTTCTCTTCTTCTTCTGGGACCCCTATAATTCGAATGTTGGTGCATTTAATATTGTCCTAGAAGTCTCTGAGACTGTCCTCAATTCTTTTCATTCTTTTTTCTTTATTCTGCTCTGCAGTAGTCATTTCCACTATTTTATCTCCCTGGTCAGTTATCTGTTCTTCTGCCTCAGTTATTCTGCTGTTGGTCCCTTCTAGAGAATTTTTAATTTCATTTATTGTGTTGTTCATCACTGTTTGTTTGCTCTTTAGTTCTTCTAGGTCCTTGTTAAACGTTTCTTGTATTTTCTCTGTTCTTTTTCCAAGAATTTGGATCATCTTTACTATTATTACTATGAATTGTTTTTCAGGTAGACTGCCTATTTCCTCTTCATTTGTTAGGTTTCGTGGGTTTTTGCCTTGCTCCTTCATCTGCTGTGTGTTTTTCTGTCTTCTCATTTTGCTTAACGTACTGTGTTTGGGGTCTCCTTTTTGTAGGCTGCAGGTTTGTAGTTTCCGTTGTTTTTGGTGTCTCTCCCCAGTGACTAGGTTGGTTCAGTGGGTTGTGTAGGCTTCCTGGTGGAGGGGACTAGTGCCTGTGTTCTGGTGGATGAGGCTGGATCTTGTCTTTCTGGTGGGTAGGTCCAAGTCTGGTGGTGTGTTTTGGGTGTCTGTGGCCTGATTTTAGGCAGCCTCTCTGCTAATGGATGGGGTTGTGTTCCTGTCTTGCTAGTTGTTTGGCATAGGGTGTCCAGCACGGTACCTTGCTGGTCATTGAGTGAAGCTGGGTTTTGGCGTTGAGATCGAGATCTCTGGGAGATTCTCACCGTTTGATATTACGTGGAGCTGGGAGGTCTCTTGTGGACCAGTGTCCTGAACTTGGCTCTCCCACCTCAGAGGCACAGCCCTGCCGCCTGGCTGGAGCAGCCAGAGTCTTTAATCCATACGGCTCACAATAAAAGGGAGAAAAAAAAGAAAGAAAGAAGGAAAGAAGATAAAATAAAATTAAGTCATATAGAATAAAGTTATTAAAAAATATTAAGAAAAAAATTTTTTGAAAAGCAAACAAAAAATAAACAGACAGACAGAACCCTAGGACAAATGGTAAAAGCAAATCTATACAGACAAAATCACACACAGAAGCATATACATACACACACACACAAAGAGAAAAAGGGAAAACAAATATATATATCTTTGCTTCTAAAGTCCACCTCCTCAATTTGGGATGATTCGTTGTCTATTCAGGTATTCCACAGATGCAAGGTACATCAAGTTGACTTTGGAGATTTAATCCGCTGCTCCTGAGGCTGCTGGGAGAAATTTCTCTTTCTCTTCTTTGTTCACAGAGCTCCTGGGGTTCAGCTTTGGATTTGGACCCGCCTCTGCATGTAGGTTGCCTGAGGGCATCTGTTCTTCGCTCAGACAGGACGGGGTTAAAGGAGCAGCTGATTCAGGGGCTCTGGCTCACTCAGGCCGGAGGGAGGGAAGGGTACGGATGCAGGGCGAGCCTGTGGCGGCAGAGGCCAGCATGACGTTGTACCAGCCTGATGCATGCCACGTGTTCTCCCAGGGAAGTTGTCCCTGGATCACGGGACCCTGGCAGTGGATGGCTACACAGGCTCCCAGGACGGGAGGTGTGGATAATGACCTGTGCTTGCACACAGGCTTCTTGGTGGCTGCAGCAGCAGCCTTAGCGTCCCATGCCCAACTCTGGGGT
Organism: Phocoena phocoena; assembly: GCF_963924675.1. NCBI lineage: Eukaryota > Metazoa > Chordata > Mammalia > Artiodactyla > Phocoenidae > Phocoena > Phocoena phocoena. The sequence continues at coordinate 37,811,115 of NC_089225.1, read as the reverse complement.
CCATGCTGATAGCCATGGCTCGCGCCCGTCTCTGGAGTTGCTTTAAGAAACACTGTTAATCCCCTCTCCTCGTGCACCAGGAAATACAGAGGCAAGAAAAAGTCTCTTGTCTCTTCGGCAGCTCCAGACCTTTTCCTGGACTCCCTCCCGGCTAGCTGTGGTGCACTAGCCCCCTTCAGGCTGTGTTCACGCAGCCAAACCCAGTCCTCTCCCTCAGGTCTGACCTCCGAAGCCCAAGCCTCAGCTCCCAGCCCCCCACCTGGCCAGGCGGGTGAGCAGAAAAGCCTTTCGGGCTTGTGAGTGTTGGTCGGCACCGATCCTCTGTGAGGGAATCTCTCCGCTTTGCCCTCCACACCCGTTGCCGTGCTCTCCTCTGCGGCTCCGAAGCTTCCCCCCCTCCCCCACCCCCTGTCTCTGCCCGTGAAGGGGCTTCCTAGTGTGTGGAAACCTTTGCTCCTTCACAGCTCCCTCCCACTGGTGCAGGTCCCGTCCCTATTCTTTTGTCTCTGTTTTTTCTTTTTTCTTTTGCCCTACCCAGGTACGTGGGGAGTTTCTTGCCTTTTGGGAGGTCTGAGGTCTTCTGGGAGCGTTCAGTAGGTGTTCTGTAGGAGCTGTTACACATGTAGATGTGTTTCTGATGTATCTGTGGAGAGGAAGGTGATCTCCATGTCTTACTCTTCCGCCATCTTGAAGCTCCTCCTCTATCCTTATATCTTGATGCTTTTATTATTACAGGATATATTCTCTTAAGGCTTGAATAAAGTATATGACTATTTTTAAAAGTTTCTTCTAATCTCCTTTCTATAAATCCAGTCTAGACTCTCAAATTTAGCCTTTGATTTGTTCCTTTTATTAATTTATCCACTCTACAAATATATATTTACTGCTATTAACATACCTGATCCTGAGACACTTTCCTGGATCCTATATTTTTAGTTACTATTAAAACATTAAAGTGGTTCTTAATAAATGGTTATTCTCCACACATACCTACAATCCAATTCATCTTCTATTGCCTACTATATAGTAGCTAAAACACCACATAAGCATTTCATGCCTGAATCTGTGAGAAAGAATGAATCATTTCTAGAAGTCACCTAATTTGCCTTGGGTCGGGACTTTTCATTTGGCCAGAGAAAACACCCCATGCAAGGAACACTAGAAAATTATAAGTGGAAGAACCTTGATTAGCCTCTTGACTTTCTTCCCAAAATCAAACCCTCAAGGAAGACCAGATTGCATTTCCCTCACATGTAAGTAGAACTGCATTCGAAAAGTTAGTCTTCACCCTAGTGTGCTGAAGGCACAAGATAAATGGCTGTGCAGGCTAAACAACATCCAGGGGGAATCAAGCAGTATTGGCGGATTTCCTATGTACTACTGACAGCACACTCCTATCTAAGAAATCCCCATAGACACTCTGCATAAACTCTCACACAGGAGAGAGACTGATAGAGATAGCTGCCTTTCACATATAAATAGAATGTCATTTTCTAATTGTAACAATGACATATTCTTTGCAATGGTTGGAAGGCACAAACCCCAAGCTAAATAGTAATCCAATACTCAGTAAGACAATATGACAGAGAAGAAGCACTACAGAAATAAATATCATGGGCTTCCCTGGTGGCGCAATGGTTGAGAGTCTGCCTGCTGATGCAGTGGACGTGGGTTCGTGCCCCGGTCCGGGAAGATCCCACATGACACGGAGTGGCTGGGCTCGTGAGCCATGGCCGCTGAGCCTGTGCGTCCGGAGCCTGTGCTACGCAATGGGAGAAGCCACAACAGTGAGAGGCCCACATACCACAAAAAAAAAAAAAAAAAATCATGATCTTTGGAGTCAGAGAGACATGGATCCACAGTGTGGCTCTACCTTGTAGCTTTATGTTGACTTTGGGTAAGTTACTTAATGCTACAAAAGCCTTGCTCCCCTCATTCATAAGTCATAATATGCATACCTCATAATACGTATATTCTTATGGCTGTTGTAATCATTAAATGAGTATTAAACACAGAGTATGGCACTTGCCACATAGTAAATTCTCAGTGAATATCTTATTATTATAATGATCAAAGGAACTTCAATTTCCCCATTGGTCCTTTGATCATGTAGAAATATACTGGATTACATTCAAAAAGTATTATACAAAACTACAAAAGGCCTAGGAAAAATAGTTAGCCATGAGATAAAGAGAGCATAGATGAAAAATGTGGCGAAGCTCAGAATATAGAAAGCTCAGAATAGAATAGAGACTCAAAGGTAGTCCAGAAGACATATTTCAGGGCTATATTGTGAATCTGGGGGTCAAAATAACTAGAAGAAAATAAAAAGTACAAGTAGAAAGATAAATCAAAAAGACTGGTAAGCCTGGAGTTTGGATATCACTAAGATTATGGTCTCCAAGTTCCTCTGGAGATAAGAAAAAGTAACAAGAATGGTTTTGACATGTCTGAGTGTTTTGTATGTGGTGGGGATGGGGGAGACTCAGGAGAGGATGGTGATAAAAAGATGAATTAGGGGAGGAACATCACAGTCATGTTCTTCTGTAACTTCAACTTTATATGAGAATTTCATTCATCACGAGTATATGGGTACAGGAGGCTACACAACTACATTAAAGCAGTTAGTTCAAATAAATCTGATACTCAATGCCTAGAATTCCTCAGTTCAGTATGCTGAAGGGAGAAATCTATTACTAGGGTCCAGGGGCTCTATTGTAAAGTCTAATGGTTAGTTTAGAATGGAGGATAAAGTCATAGGCTTATTGATTTATAATGTACTGGGTTACCACTAAAGACAAAAAAATAATAATAAGACTCAATTCTCCATTATCCATACCAACAAAATCAAACACTGACACAGATAATTCAAAGACTCTTGTGTAGCTTTTCTTTTCTTCAGAAATTAGATTTCCTATCCTTTTCATTTTTGGTTCAATTCCTGGCTGCTGAGAGGTTCTGCACTTTCTCTCAGCTGCCTTACCACTCCTCACATCTCTCCTGAGGGCCTTGGGTCAGTCAGCCAGTCAGCAAAAATTTATGGGACATATCCCGTGCACAGGCTCAGGGCAGTGGGGCAGGCACAACTTTTAACTCAACTGCAACAGAACTCTAATAAAATATGCAGAGAGACACACCACTCTGAATGGAGATGAGATCAGCTATGAGAATTCTAAATGGAAAAAGTGAATTTCCATTCCTTCTCCTTTAGCATTTCTGAATAAGTCATTTTCAGTCTTCAAGAGGTTCAGATGTTAAATTCTTGGAAACAAGACTCTACAGTGTCTGGTAAATAAATCCTGGTTTTATTACAGCACTGGCTCTATTTTTGCAAGATGAATACAGTCCTCAATAGGACAGTATCAGAAATCTAGAGGCAGTGTGGCACAGTACAAAGATTCCTGGGCCTGAAATCAGAAAATACGTGTTGAAATCAGGCTGTGCCATATTCTCTCAGTGTGACCTTAGGCAAATTGTTTTTCTTTAAGACTGTTTTCAGGATGGTTTTAGATATTTGGGGAGATAACATAAGTAAAAGCATTTTATTAAAAGTATAGCACTATTCATTCATGCATTATTATTAAGTACTTTAATGCTTATAGACTTGCATATGTTAAACATAAACATAAAAGCTCCTTAAAATTGATTCAGGTTTTTTTCTACAAATTGTCCCTCTTTAAAGTACATCTGCATACTTGAATCATTATATTAACGCAATCCAGTCAGAAACTAACATCATCTAGTCCTGCTCATTATTACGGGAATATCAGGATCTGCAGCTGCCTTCCATTAAGGCTATAAGACTAGACTTTCATTTGCAGAATGAGACCCATTGATTGTGTCAAAAAACATCAGTTTTGTCCTTTAATGACCCACGAGCTCCTTTCAAAAGCAGTTCAGTAATGGTTACGACATTAAAACTTCAAACATGCACAACCTTATGATGGGGTTCTAAAGCACCACTTTCATCAGCATTGCAGGGTCATGTGGAAGGGATAATGTTGGTCTGGGAACCAGACATCTGGCTGCTAGTGCAGACTCTGTTACTAACTGAGTTGCATGACCTTAGGCATAGGGTTGCCATAAAAATACAGGACACCCAGTTAAATTTCAATTTCAATTCAACAAAAATTTCATTTTAGTGTAAGCATGTCCCAAATATTACATGGGACATACTTATGATAAAGAAAAAATTCACTGGTTATCTGAATTTCAAATTTAACTGGGTAGCCTGTGTTTTTATTTGTTACATCTGGCAACCCTACTTGGGCAAGCTAATGATGGCTTCATCATTTGAGAAGTGCAGGGGTTGGCCAGAATGACCTCTACGTGAGACACCATAAAAAATATTGTTTATAGATAAGCAAGAGGCAAAACTCACCATATTTGTTTTCCCTAGTTATTAAGCAGAAATTCATAAAATCATTCACATTTAAAACCAAGCAAGATAAGCCTAATGGTGGAAATAGATACAGTATCTCCAACATGGAAATGCTCAGGTGTTTTAATAGCTTTTGTATTTGCCATCTATTGCTACATAATAAATTACCCCAAAACTTAGTGGCTCAAAATAACATTTATTATTTCACATCTCTGTGGGTCAGAAATCCATGAACAGCTTAACTGGGTCCTCTGGCTCAGGATCTCAGAAGACTATAATGAAGGTTTTAACTGGGGCTACAGCCATCTCAAGTGTCAGATAAAGAAGGACACACTTCCAAACTTATGTGATTTCTGACAGGATTCAATACCTTGTGGGTTGTTGGACTGAGGGCCTCAATTCTTTGCTGGCTCTTGGAGGCTGCCTTCAGTTTCTTGCCACATGAGCCTCTCCACAGGGTTGCTTACAACATAGCAGCTTGCTTCATCAGAGCAAGCAAGAAAACCCAAAGAGAGAGCAAGCAAGGCAGAAGTCACAGTCTTTTACAACTTAATCTCAGAAGTAATATGCCATCACATATACTATATTCTATTTGCTAAAAACAAGTCAGTAAGTTCAGCCCACAATCAAGGGGAGAGGATCATACTGTAAAAAATTAATGAACAGAAATCTCATATAAAGTCAGGAGACCAGAAGGGGGAGCTCTCAAATCCTATGGTGATAGCAGAGCCCAACAGGAAGAAGACAGACTCCTCTTTTTTCCTGGCAAGGACTCAGCCAATGAAAAGCCATGGACTCTTTGTTTACTATAGCCCTCCCAACTTCCTTTTCCTCTCTATAAATGACTTCTCCTTCCCTTACCATGCAGGGGACTTGCAGGTGGCTCGCCATGGTCGCAAACGCCAAATTGCAATTCTTTCCTGCTCTCAAATAAACTCATTTTTTTGCCAGAGAAATAAGTGGCAGTTTATATGTTTTAGATCAACAATACAAAATGTGAATACCAGGAGGTGGGGAATCATTTCAGGCACCATCTACCATACCTTAAAAATGTTTTTTTCTGGAAAAATTACCAAACAGCTATTCTTACTTAAGTATAATTTATAATTAGTTACAATGGAGCCTCTGTATTTGGGCCCTTAAGAAACTAGTGGCCAATATTAAAGACATCATTATTGAATGAATCATTGAATCATTATTGTAAGTATATCCCACAGAAAGAGATAGCTTTCTTCTTTCTAAAGATCTCAAATATATACGCTTCTTTTTCAGTGTGAAACATGCAGATAGAGATTTGCTTTATTCCTTTTTCAAAAGGTGGAGTCACAATTCAGACATACAAAAATATATCTTTATTGATCCAAACTTACCAGGCTTATTAGTCCTTATTTCCATTAATGGTATAGCACCCCTACTCTTGCCCTTTACTTGATAGTTTCTGGTTTTAAATTACTATTTTGGGTTAATAATCAGTCAACTTAGGACCTAAATTTAGGTCAAATTTAACTAGTGGCTCTCAAATTTAATCATGAAGAAAATTTATCTTGGGATGTGTATTAGTTCCCTAGGGCTGCCACAAAAAGTATTACAAACCAAATGGCTTAAAACAGAAATTTATTCTCTCACAGTTCTGGAGGTTAGAAGTTTGAAATCAAGGTTTTGGAAGGGCCATGCTCTCTGCAGGCTCTAGATGAGGATCCTTCCTTGCCTCTTCCCAACTTCTGGTGTTGCCATTAATGCTTGGCATTCTTTGGCTTGTAGATGCATCACTCCAATCACTGCCTCTGTGTTCAAATGGTGTTTGTCACTCTGTCTTTTGTATTTTCACATGGTGTTCTTTCTGTGTCTTCTCTGTATACAAAGTTCCCTCGTTTTATTAAGATACTAGTCACTGGGTTAGGGCTCAGCCTAATCCAGTAGGAACCATCTTAACTTGACTACATCTGCAAAGACCTTATTTCCAAATAAGGTCATTCACAAATACCAGGTGTTAGGATTTTAACACCTCATTTTGAGGGACACAACTCAACACACAACAGAGTTCTTGGTAAAGATGTAGATTCCCACCCAACAAGAATTTTCCATCCCCCAGGGATTTTGATTCTATAGGTCTTGGAAGGGGTTTAGAGATCCGCTGTTTTGAGAAGCTCTGTATGTTCTCTGGGAATGGTGCACAGAGAACACTTTAGCAAACTCTGCTCAAGCCAACCAGTTATATACTCTTCCACTAACTGTTGTAAGACAAACAACAGTTAAAAGCCTCCAGGCTTTGTTTTCAAGATCCTCTTAATGAGAAAATTTAGATGAGGGACAGGGTGGCAAAATGAATAAAACACTAAGGTTAGCGTCAAAGGACACAAGTCCGAATATTGGCTCTACCCCAGCCATGTCACTGTAATTCAATCCCTGAGCCTCTATTTCTTCAACTGCATCACTGAGTTTCTCTTGGAATTATCAATAAATGAAATAACATTTGCAAAGTATCTAGCCAGTTCAAAATAATATTACACTATTAGGATTGAAAACTGGCAATAAAAGGTACCCATGCCATTAAATCTAGTAATTCCTCTTTATTAATCATTTATTTAACAAAAATTTATGAAGTACACACCATATGCCAGACAGTGAGCTTGGCACTGGGGCAACTGTGAACAATAAATATAGTCCATACTTCACATTCTGGAGGAATATAACTTAAGGAAATAATCTAAAATATTAAAAGATATCATAAACATAAAACTATACATTAACTAACATTAATAAAGTAACAGGGACAATAAATATCTAACAGAAAATTTTTTTATCCACTGAATGAAATACTCTGCAGGCATGGACTGAAGACTATGTAGTAATCTGGAAAAATGCTTTTCATGTGAAATAAAAATGAGGGTACAAAATTGCATGTATACCATGATTACAAATACATAAAAACAGAACTGTATTATAGGAGGAAAAAATGGACAAAAACTGACCAAAATGAAATAGTGGTAAAGATAATGAGACAGCATTATTAGTCCTTTTTTTTAAAAATTTTTGTACTTAATGGATGGAAGCATTAGTTTCCTTATCTATTTGAGTTTGTTTTTTATTTGGGGGATTTAAACTTTTTTCTACAGAGGGATTGTTTATGAAATCAGAAAAAACCCACATTTTAAAAATCAGTTGCATACTACCTGGTTAGTGCCTGACAGACAGTAAAGCTGCAAATGTCCGGTAGATCTGGCATTCTCCAAGTTTATGAGTTCTTCCTTGGGGCACAGAGCCCAGATGAATCTCTCCCAAGGCCAGATGAACCAGGATTCTATCCAACATGCCATTGTGCTTCCCCACTGTCCCCAAATATGTTTTGAGGGGGCCCAGTATTTTGCTGGTCTTTCTAACTGGAACATCACCTATACTGACAACAGGCACTCAGCTGATGTCTGTAGAGTTGAATTGAAATGCTTTAAATGACTCCACGATTCCTTTTCCTAATTGTAACTGACATTTTGGAGCATATCACACAGTAACTAGATTCAAATTATTTTTCCCAGGTATATTACTTCTGGCTTCACTCACACTGACACACTGACAGGCAGCTTTCTCTCTGCCCAGTGCTGCAAGCTTGGTGAAGCAGAGGGAGGGGTTCTACTCGCAACATTTTGACCACCAAGGACCCTCTCACTCCCACTCCTCCCCCAGCCCTAACTCCAAATTTCTAAGACATTTACAAAATTGCTTTTATTAAATAACTCATCTCCCTTTTTATTAAAGATAAAAACTAACTCCTAGGGACTTCCCTGGTGGTGCAGTGGTCACGAATCCACCTGCCAATGCAGGGGACGTGGGTTCAAGCCCTGGTCCGGGAAGATCCCACATGCCGTGGAACAACTAAGCCCGTTCACCACAACTACTGAGCCTGTGCTCTAGAGCCTGTGAGCCACAACTACTGAAGCCCGTGCTCCCAGAGCTCGTGCTCCAAAACAAGAAGCCACCACAATGAGAAGCCCGCGCACCACAACGAAGATTAGCCTCCGCTTGCCACAACTAGAGAAAGCCCACGTGCAGCAACGAAGACCCAATGCAGCCAAAAATAAATAAAATAAAATAAATTTATATATTAAAAAAAAATCTAACTCCTAGTCAGAATTTTAGACAAATATGAGATAGTAAAATTCTAACTGAGAGCAAGTATATTTGACCCTTTGGTTATCCTGCACAATGATTTTTGTGGGTAAATATATGGTTTTCATTAAGATTTTTACAATTTTAAAAGTAACGGTTTTATTTCCATTACATTGACCCTGATACCTAAGGATGCCAAGTAGGAAAAATTTTGCCCAAAGACAAATCTCACTCAAGACCCCATGATCCACTCAGAGAGAAGTTTGAAAGGCCCAAATAAATTGTTTTCTAGCTGTGGTCACTTCAACCTTTGGTAGACAGAAGGCAGTTCTTCTCATTGCTAAGTCTTGCATTTGGTGTCTGAGGGGAAGATTTGTTTTCCCTTAGAGTGGAAAGAATCTATCACATGAAGAGGAGAGCTGAGTGGAGTCCTTATTTGTGTTGAGGTTGTTGGTCTTCTTGGTTTAAGTAGGGTTGTAAGGGTAAACTGGGCAGAGTGCCTGAGGCCCAGAGCAGAGCTCTGAGCTGAGTTTATAATCAATGATTATAAAAAACATTCCCCAGTGTGCTTTAACTCTTTCTTAATATATTAACACATTTTTATTCAACATTTTGCAACCAAGGTAATAATTATAAACATCATTGTCCTAGCTGAGTTCTCCCAGAAACAGACTCTGAGAAAAGTATTTCAAGGAAAATAATTTGTAACATATAAGAAATATGTAGAAAATAGAAGTATAATATTTTAAAATAGAGAAAAAATGATATAGGGAAGGGAAGTTAGAAAATAAAGCCATTATTAAGACATCTACCACAGAAGCTACTCCCTCAGAGAAATTCTGGAAATATGACAGTGTCATTTTTATCATTTTTCAATGTACACTGCATTTAATACTGTGATATATTTCGGTCATAGTAGAAAAATTTTGTTTTCTACCCTCAAATATATGCTAGAAACTGCCTTTGGATAAGTAAATCTCTACTTAATTTTCTTGTAATTTTTTTTTTTTTCCCTAAAAGCAAGGATTTCACAAAAACTAATTTGGGTTTCTGGTTTGGGGTAAACTAAGAGGTGATAAGATATAGTTGTTAGGAGCCCCATGTCTGGAGCCTGAGTTCAATACTGTACTCAGACACTTACTAGCTGTGCACCTTACTTAACCTCTCTCCACTTCAATATCTTCATCTATAACATGAAAATAATAATTTTACTTACTTAATAGTGCTGTGGAAAATTTGCATGAGTTAATATAAATAACCTAGAGAAGTAACTGGCTCATAATGAGCCCCATATAAGCGTTAGCTGTTATTTATTTTTTCACCTAGCCATTTAAGCAGCTTATGTATGCTCTGTGCCAGGGACTCTTTTGACCCTCTAGCTGTACATATCAATAAGATATATGACAGCCCTCTAGGAACTCAACAGTTTAGTAAAACAGACTAATAACAATAGTAGATGGGCAAATTAAACAGATGGTAAGGGCTTAAGAAGTGGTGCTTTTTGTTTTGTTTTGTTTTGATTTTGCAGAAAGTGACATCTCAAATTTGTTTCTTAAGAATTCAGTCATTAATGTGAAGGATTGATTGAAAGTAAAGAAGCAAAGAGTTTGCTGTGGCTACAGTGTAAGTCAGAGGCAAGGCAAGTGGGCTTCCCCTGAGGCAAGGGCAGTGGGAACAAGAATAATGGCAGGTTGCAGGAAGCTTTTGTTGGTGGTGACAATCGGATAGGTTTAGGTAGAGAAGAGGGAGGGGTTAAGAAGGATGCTATGAGTTCCAGCTCTTGAAATTTGGCTGGCCACAATATTAATAGGCATCAGGGATACAGAAACATTGGGTTTTGGCCAGGGGTTAGGGGACCATGATGAGGTTGGATAATGACAAGCAAGTTTGAGGAGCCTACAGAACAGTCATGCAGAGGTGTCTATTTGGGTCTCTTGGATTTGGGAGACATCAACATGTGAGTGTGTAAGTAGATGATATCACCCAGAAGTTATATGGTATTTGGAAAGAAATTAGATGACACCCTGGTGCCTCAGTCACACCAAAATAAACATGAGTTGGGTGTACCTACTAAGCTGAATAACAGCTCCCATTCCCAGATTTTCAATGGCTGAATCTTATATGAAATCAGTGAATAACACTTTCTCTTTCATGTTTCCAATAAAGTTCTGTCCATTTCATTTTATGATGGTGCTCCAATATATCCACTCTAAAACTGAGAGGGTAAGTTAAATCTTGATTCAAAATATATGAGCCATAATTATTATGCAGTTGTTAGAGATTAATCTGTCAGTTATCATTTGATTTCCAAGACTGACTGCACTATGATTGTTTCTTTCTCCCTTGTTACTGTATATGTAATTATCCCAAGGTTGTACCACTGACAAAGACTTTCCTAGATAAAGGAGGCCTGTGGTTCAAGGAAGGATCCTATCTTTAACTGTGCTCCTCTGCTAGAACTCTAAAATAACGAGGCTAGTTTTTTATTTAGAAAAAGAAAACAGCACACATATATCTAAGTGTTTCCACCTTCAATGTAGTGATCATTTAGAAGGATAGACATTTTTTCCCAAGATGCTGCCATTTCTCAGCATCTCAAAACAGCATTAGAATTCTTTAAGAATAGTCATCAAAGCCTGCCACTCTTATTTTAATGTACTTAATGACCGTACATTCTTTTTATTTAAAGTTGGATTTGATTTTTATGACCAACTAAACATCATTTTCAGCAAGTAATTAAGGTAAACAAGTAAGTTCAAGAGTGAAGCATAACCATAAAATAATGATGATAGTTTTCTTCTATTTTCCTAGTGCTATAGGCAAATCCCAAACACAAAGTCTAAACATCACTGTATACTTGGACTAAATGACCATTTTGAAGGAATAAGCATTAAACTACATGTTCTAATCCATTCATTAAAATGGAAAAATCAATCTCATTACTTTGTTATAAAATCTTACTATTTCACTACTCTTTCAGATTTTCTAATAAAAAACTTCAACAAGACCTCCCAAAGAAATTAATTTCAGACAAATTTTAATAGATGCTGAAGCTCTTAAAAATATATATTTACTTAGTCCTTTGCACAATCATTAAGGTTTTCAAGACAACGCAATACAGTTTGGTTTATTACTAATTTAAATCTCTTTGTCCTTTATATATAATGTAACATTCTGTTACTTTTTAGTTTATCTCCTAAAACCACAACTTTAATTTAACCATACATCAGTGTTTTAGATAAAACAGCTGAAATGTTAATGAAAAATTCTAAAAAATACCACTGGCCAATTTTTTATTAAAAATAAAATACCCCCTGGAAAAGTTACATAGATTGATCACAACTGAATGCTGTTCCCTTAAGGAAGAGCAATGACCTAAGTTTAATTGGTTCACATAAAAGGAATTTTATTAGACAAATCTGACAGGAACCTTTGGCTGAATGTCATTTCATCTTTAGATTTTTCAACAACTACTTCCATAAATACCTAATTATAGACCAGTGTTTAATTATATGAATAATTATATACAAGTAGGCAATTTGTCTGTTTTTTAGTACTACTATGTTCTAGGAATGATGCTATGTAGTAAAGGCACGGTGGAAAATAAGAGACACAGACATTATCCTTATCCTTACTGCGTAATGTCTTGGAACATATAATGAATAATTTCTGATCCTACATAGATTTTTAATTTTCCCTTTGTGCATTAAAAGGAATACTTACAATGAGCAAACGTCACATACATTTCATTTTGATGAAAGCTTGGAGTATGATCACCAAAATCAAGTATGAGAAAAGCGTCAATGGTCTTGACTTAATAAAAACATGTGCTAGTTTGATGGCAATACATGCTGATGTGTCTTATCAGCACATTTCTTCTGAGTGGTATTGTTTTATTGCATTTCAGGATCATAAACAGATGTTCTCCATTTGTGATTCACTGCTACCTTGACTGATTTACTCCTCCTTTCCTGGGTAACTTGCCTTTGGAAAATTTCCAAATTTATTTGGGATGTGGAACAAATAAAAGGCAGAGAGGGATGACAGAGGCATATTCCAAGGCATGAGGACCACAACTTAATTTTTTAATAAAAGTTTGATAAAGCATTTGAACAGGTATTTCGACCTACAAACGCTTACCTACACAATACTTTTTTTTTTGAGCACTCACTATGAAGCAAGCATTCACCTTAACACTTTACATATATTGTTTCATTTAACAATCACAACTACCCCCAAAGGTAGATATTATTGTCCTTATTTTACAGATAGAGAAACTAAGGTTCAAAGAAGTGAAATAATTTGTCCAAAGTCACACGGCTTATATTTTCTGAAATTAGAGTTAAACTCAGGTCTATCCAATTCTAAAGCCCAACTCTTAATGACTATGCTAGACTGCTTTATAACAATAAGAAGGAGGAGGACGAGGAGAAAGAAGTGAAGGAGGAGGAGAAGAAATGTTCTAGTGATCATTTTTGAAATTTATTGGTAAAGTCAGCTTTTACCATTCTAGTTAAACTTACTGCCAAACCAATTAAATTAAAAAGATAGTGGAGAAGTAGTTGTCCATGTATAACTGAGTGGGACCCTACGGGGCCTTCCTGGGACAGACCCCTCCCCCCATATCCTCTGCTTTAGCTCCTCTCTGAAGAACCTTGATAATAGTATCTGATGCACAGTTCCTGAGTTGTTTTATAGATGCTAAAATCCTCACCAAATGGAAGAAATTAACTACTTGATGACCACGAGCACATAGCCCCCAGCCTTACTGGTGCCTAAGGATTGATAATGTTAACCCCATGTGACACTGCCCTGTTACCTCACCATCAACCAATCAGAGAATTGTGAACAAGCCGATCACATACCCTGGGATGCACTCCCTCACCTTGCCTTTAAAAATGCTCTGCTGAATCCCATTGAGGAGTTCAGACTTTTAGAGCATTAGTTGTCCTGGACTCCTTGTACAGACCATTAGAATAAATGCTGCACTTTCTTTCACCACAGCCCAGTGTCAGTAGAATGGCTTTACTGCTCATGGGTGAGCAGACCCAAGTTTGATACAGTGACACATGTTTGACCTACATCCTAGATAAACCTAAGAAAAAATACTCTTTACAATCCCAGGTAAGTTGTGGGTTCCCATTAGCCAGTCATTTCAATTGTTATCTCTTTCCCATATTGAGTTGTCAAAAGCAATTTTAGTATCAAATCCTCACTGGTGGCAGTTCACAGATGTATTCACATTTTTCTACACACTAGGATCCAAAGCTATTACAATCTCTTTGAAGTAGATAGCAAATTGATCCACAATGAGCAGGATAATTATTTTAGTCAATAGTTTCTACTCCAAACTCTTCAATCTTTTCATCAGACTACTGACAGAAGTGGAATTGACTGACTTCTTATCTAGCCAAGATATAAGGCCACAGTCCAAGAACTAGGATCAGGAGAGTGAAAACACGGGGCTGGTTGCACAGCATTATAGGAAAATAACCTCCACAGTGAGAGAAAAAAGGATGAAGTCACAGACCCAGGGAGGAGCTGAATAACAAACAAGATCAAACAAGAATGTGGAACTATAATCCAATTTGAGCAAATCTTGGCATTTTTGGTAGGGCCAGAGAAACATCATCTCCAAGTTCAGACTGGGGCAATGTAACCATCAGTCCATAGCATTAACCCCCATGATACCTGGATGCAAAGAAGGGAGACTGAGCAGCAGTGAAGCCCTAGGGAAAGCCTAGCAAGACAGCCTTAAACTAAATGGCTGAGCTAAGGGCAATGTCAGGTGACAGAGAAGAGATTAAAAGGGGATTAAGACAAGCATGTGACCCAGACTTTTCCAAGATCTCTCCAGAAATGACAGAATCCTTATCTTATCCCATTCTGTCCAATAGGTGAACCTAGAGTCAGGAAACTAGATCACCAAATTTAACCACTAAACAAACCAAACTATTTGAACAGTAGGGCTTAAATGGGCCCCCGAATCTGATCTAGGCCAGTCCTACCCCTTTGAAACAGTTCATAGCACAAGAGAAGCTCACTCAAGTCCATAATAAAGTCCCAACTTGGTGAAGCTGTTGAGGCTCTGGAAAGACCCCAAACATCTCCTGGCCATTTCTGGGACGATGATAATGATGATGGTATTCAGGAGTATTAATATGTACCAAGCACAATGTTAGGAACTATACACACAGAGATAAGTTTGACAGTTCTCAAAGAGGTCCACTTTGGCATTTAGGGAGCATTCTGAGTTGTAATAATGAGTGGGGTCAGGATGGCATTTAGCAAGTGTGAGCCAAGAATATAAACAGTCCCATACAATAAAGAATAAATGAACTTGAAAATTCCAAGAGTATCCCTTTTGACACAAACCTGATCTAGGTCAATCCTACTTAATCCCTTGAAACAGCTCTCTGAGTTAGTTCATTTGATCTTGATGATGTCACAATTGTCATCTTCACTTATTAAAGGAGAAAACTGAGGTTTAGAATAGCTTAGCAACTTATCCTTGATGGTTGCTCACATGGCTTATCAATGGCAGAACCAGGAAAACAATCCAGAAACTCTAGCTCATTGTTTTGCATCCTTAAGCACTGAACTCCTGTCTACAAAATGACTCATGAGGGCTAAGTGTTAGGAAAATTCACAAAGGTAAGAGAAGCAGCAAGTGAAGAGTTGTCTATTTCAATTTTTGTCAATACACAAAAACTATTTCTCTGTTTACTTTATGCTTGCCCAGTGCTATCTCAACTCAAGCTAAGGACAAAAGGTAGTATATGCAAACTTTGGGAAGAAATTCATCCTGGCCAAAACCACCTCTAAACAGCTGTGCCTTTCCTTTCTATTTAATGCAATATAATGAAAAGCACACAGGATTGACTCAAAATTCTAAGTTTCTAATCTTGGATGGCCACTAACAAATTTGGGCAAGTCAGTTTGAGCAAGCCTATTTCTCAGTTTTTTGTAAATATAAAATGAGAGGTCTGAATGATGTCCTGGACCTTTTCAAGATCTATGAGGTTTTTTTGCTTTGCTTTGAATGGCATATGAGGCTGGACATATATACAACATATTTGGCTTCGATAAATATGCATACCTTTTAGAAGAAGGATGATTACCTAGGGATAAGGCTAAAAATTAGCTGACCTAAAGACAGTACAAAAATCTACCTTCAAAACTCCATTAGTGTTGGGCTTCCCTGGTGGCACAGTGGTTAAGAATCCACCTACCAATGCAGGGAACATGGGTTCGAGCCCTGGTCCGGGAAGATCCCACATGCCACGGAGCAACTAAGCCCGTGCACCACATCTACTGAGCCTGTGCTCTAGAGCCTGTGAGCCACAACTACTGAGCCCACATGCCTAGAGCCCATGCTCTGCAACGAGAGAAGCCACCGCAATGAGAAGACCGCGCACCGCAATGAAGAGTAGCCCTTGCTTGCCACAACTAGAAAAACCCTGTGCACAGTAATGAAGACCCAACGCAGCCAAAAATAAATAAATTTATATCAAAAAAAAGTGCAAGGGAGATGGAAAATGTATTAAAAAAAAAAAAAAAACTCCATCAGTGTCCATGCAGTACTGTGGGCGCCCTATGTTCACAGGACTCAGTTTTGCCTGTAAGAACATTGATATTTCACATGGGCTTCCCTAAAAGTTGTGAGACCCTTGGAGTACAAGATTAAGAAATGCTCTTACTTGATGGATTTGAGCTGTAAAATTTTAACAACTCACTGCTTACAAGCAGAAAAAATGTAGCTGCTTTTGCTAAAGTTTTGCAGTACTGTTGATGCTTGCAATGTGGAATCCAACGTGAAGGGACAGAAACATCCAAGTAAACACTTCAAGACATGGAATTGGAAATTGTCCTCCTGCCTAGATGGACAGAAGATATTCTGAATCCCTTCCCTGTATCTTCTCAGGAAATAGGGGGGAATAAGGTCAAAACTCTATGAACCAAGCATCCAAAATTCTTGCCAGAACAGAATGCCACACTAACCTCCTCAACAGACAGTCACTTAAACTATGTAAATACATAAAAATACATTTTTAAAATTCATAATGGGATTGAATCAAAGTGAAAACATACATACACAAGTCTCACACATCTCTCTTTCTTTCTACTCTGGAATTCCTTAAATGGATTTTGATCTGAATGCACCTGTATTTTAGTGAAGTATCTCCTTCCTGTCTTTTCTTCCTAACTGGAGATTATCTGATTGGAACCAAGGAGAGAACAAGAGCGTAGATTTTGACACGTTGTTCTCTGTGTATATTTTTTCCCACACTTTCTTATATAGATTAAAGCTAAACCACAGCTACAAACATCTTAACAGAGAATAACACATTTAAGAACTTGGTGGTGAGAACTAGTCTGCTTATAACTGTATTGAAAAATAAAAGGCTGTTTGTCTTCAAGTGGGGAAATTAACACCTCAAATGAGGGAGACAAAATGTGTTTTATAATTAAGAACATAAATGTAAGCCTAATTCAACACTTTAAATTCTGAAATCCTGGAGTTTATGTATTCTAACAAAATATTAGCCTGGACATTCCATCAGCCTGGAACAGAAGAATAACATGGTCAGAATCTACATACATATTTTTGGTATTTGATAGAAGCTAATTAATATTCTTTTCTACTTTATGGAATTGAGAAATAAATGAGATGGGGGGAGCAAAACAAGTGTCACTTATTACTAAAATAGCAGAGTAGGTGGATATGGCTTGCATCAGTAGAAGAGAGTGTTTCCTAAATACTGAACCCACAATTAGACAGACTAAACTACCCACTCATAGGCACTGCTGGGTAGGACACGGCCAACAAAGGATAGAGACCTCACTACAGAGGAGTAGAGCACATACTCCCTGTAGACAGTTGGCTCTCAAGAAGAATAAAGTGTAGATCCAAGCATGACCAGTTTGCTCTAGCCAAACTCACCAATCACCACTCAGTTTCCTTGTGAACAGGTGAACAAAGAGGCAGAGGGAGAGGTTAGGAGTGTTACACTCTGCCCCTCCATATGGAAGGAAATATAGGAATGCGGAAGAAGTATCACTCCTAATGGTGTAAGACAGGCAGTCACTTGGTTTGGGGATGGGAGGGTAGAGAGCAAATGTATATCCTCATTGTCTAGTATAATCCTTTAAACAGATATTAGAAAAATGTTCTATATAAATTACCACTTAAGATCTTAAGGATTAGATTTCTTACAATACAACAGTCAACTCTCAGAGATAGATAACACAGGGGCATTTATTTGGGAGCAGAACTTTACAACTATCTATTTTAGCAACAGACCTGACAGTCAGAAGGAATAGAAGGAGGGACAGGTCAAATTTCAGGGAAAAGGATAGTATTTGTATGATTATGATAAAGAAGGTCTTAGGAAAGCCTGCTAAAATTACTTTCTTTTTCCCATGATACGCATATGAGTTGTGAGAAAGTTTACCTAAACAATACCCAAATCAAGATGAGAATTATTCATGTTGGCAATCTGGGTACCAAACTATTTCCATGTCTAGTGGTGTTGTTTTAAAATCACATTTTTCCATCCTGTTATCTCTCCAAATTGCTCCTCTCACAATGAGTGGATTTCTCTATTTTAAAATCATTTAGACGTAAATTTTTTCTCACCTATAAATACAGCTGCAAAACTGAACAAGACGACTTTGTCCAGAATAAGATATGGAATCTCCAGTCAAAAGTGTTCTCAGCATTATTAAAGGTGTTTTTTCACATGTAAACAAAAAGTTTCGTTTTTGCCTGCATTCCAGTATTTCAGATTTGGTTTTGGTTGTCAAAGATGTTAAAGGAATTGCTAAGTTTTTATTGTTTAATATCCCTTAATGGATTTAATAAGAAATATAAGATCATGGTCTTCTAAAGGAGAGATTCTTTTAAAATCTATGATATGATATGCATAGTTTTAACAATGATAAATACAATTTTGGAAACTTCTATTGAATTTTAACACCTAGATAATTTGTGCCATTACAAAGCAGATTCATATTAATCTACTTCTCTTTGCTAAGAGTGCCTAACTGTGAAGAGGGATAGAATCAATGAGGTGAGGATGGACAAGGACTGGTATATAATGGTAGTCATTTTACAAACATCTATGGGGTCATTTCAATCTCAAAGTCACTTGCATTCATAAGCAATTTAATTTGTTTTGTCTTCCATCATACTTCATGGAAGACTCCTGTGTAGGAGATAGAATAAAACATGTGATTTCCTCTAAGACTCCAGCTGAGCCTACACAAGATTCAGTGTGTGTGATAGTCTCAACTTCTCTCCCTAGAAATAGCTCAAAGGTAGAAAGAAAGCAATAATACATCTGATGACAGCAAAGCATCTTGCCCCACCTCCTCAACTATAATCCCATAAGTGATCCTAGAATATCAAGACTGTAATGGCAGTGATCACTCTGGGCCCTCATCTGGAAGGAGTAAAAGCTGAGGTCCTAGACATTAGTTCTCCTGCCTGAAGTCACACATCCTGTGAGAGACAGAGTCAGAGCTGTCAACAAGAGATCCTGACCCAAGTCCAATGTCCCTTTCTTTATCAAACCTGGGGCAAGAGCTGAAGCCTAAATAGTAGAAAAACAGGGAAAAACAGTGAAGTTTTATGCCTTAAACTCTACTAAGAGAAGAGCTTTTCCAAAAAGAGTCCTTTACCAACTATTTAAAACTTACACTTGGATGATGATTGTTAGATACCTGGAAATGTCCATAGTAAGATTCAGTTTTTCCAGACTCAATAAAACAGATCTATACATGGATCTTTTAGAACAAAACTCTGTCTCCACTACAAAGCTATCAAAGATCAAAAGCGGGAATGTGGGGGTCAAGGGACAGAAACAGGAGGCGGAAGTCTACATTCCAACTACTCGTTACTCATGTTTTGGTACATTTTAAAGAAATTCCATATCACTTTATTGATAGGATTTATGGGATGACTTGGGTTTCATCAGAAAGTATCATGTTCTTCATGAATGTGTATTAATCCAAATAAGGTAGTTCTGTCTTCAATTACAACCATCTGTTGAAAATGAATTTTTATGAGTTGTCTTATCAACACAGAGAGAAAACAGATGTATATTTAACCCCAAACCACAGAATCACTCAGCCTATTCTAAAGTTTGATAAGATGTCTAGGATGTCATATATACAAATTAAAAATAAATCTGTTGGGCTTCCCTGGTGGTGCAGTGGTTAAGTATCCACCTGCCAACGCAGGGGACACGAGTTCGAACCCTGGTCGGGGAAGATCCCACATGCGGTGGAGTAACTCAGCCCGTGTGCCACAACTACTGAGCCCGTGTGCTACAACTAGTGAAGCCTGCATGCCTAGAGCCTGTGCTCCTCAACAAGAGAAGCCACCATGATGAGAAGCCCGTGCACTGCAACGAAGAATAGCCCCACGCTCGCTGCAACTAGAGAAAGCCCACGTGCAGCAACGAAGACCCAATGCAGCCAAAAATAAATAAATAAATAAATAAATAAATAAATTTTAATAAATAAATCTGTTTTCCTTGTGCTTTTATAGTTTAATATTTCATGCAGAACAAAAGTCTATAAATAAAACTGTTTAACTTTAAAACCCAATACAGCCCAAGTCATCCTGCTTTCTGCACTCACATCATCACTGAGCCTTTATTTTTAATACTTTAAAAGAATCGAAATTGTTTTGGGCTTACTGAAAATGTCAGATTATTGTCCTGAGATGACAGTGAATGGAAAGGTCTACAGAAGAGGAACAGAACTGGCAGAAGTGGAGATTCACTGACCTTCATAAGACAAATCAGCAATGCAGGCATGGTACAACTTTCAGCCTGAAGGTTTTCAGCTACTTTACACTAGCTCATTTGCAGCAAGAGGCATTAGGTTGTTTCTTATTCATCATTAAACACTGGAAGGTCTTTCTGCAAGAGTGGACAGAACTATCAACATTTAGGGAAAGAGACTTTTTCTATCTTTCTGAAATGGTCTGTTCTGTTTTCCCAAAACAGTCGGTACATTCCTTCAAAGTAGGGCCAGATTTTATAGTGCTTTGCTTCCACTGTGTCCAACAAATACTTGGAGCCCACAAAATGCTTGTCAATTGTGATGAGGGTATCTAAATGTCATATTAAAGTTCCTTCCAAAACACTGGGCAAAGAGTCAGAGAACCTGCTTTCAAGCCTTGGTTTGACCATTCTATTATACACACAGACACAGCATGTCTGAGTTTCAATTTTCTCATCTTTAGAATTAATTCCCTCAGTCTATGATATATATATATATATATATATATATATATATATGAATTATCAAAATTTCATCATATATAGGGGCATAAAACAGAACAAGAGATCTATTAGGGAGCAGTTGTACAGCATGTCAATCTAGAAACCCCCAGTATCTCTTGGACATGAAAACCCCAAGGCTATAACCATGTTATTATTCTACCCTCATCGGAGCCTCCTAAACTACACTTGCTTCAATTGAGGTTCCAGATATATATTCAACATCTCTGTATTTGCATTTATAATTTATTCCAAATCACAACTCTCATATGTAACAGTTTATTCAATGAAATATCTTTATATGGGCACATGGCTTAAAATCATATTCCTAGCCTAGAGCATCCAGAGATGAAACAGAGGGGAAACATACAATATCCCCATGGTTAATTAGCAAGTTAACAGTAATCTTGATTTTTAAGCACTACAGAGAACACTGGTTTTAGAGTTGTAAGATGTTGGATTCTAGGACTGCTTTTTACTTTTGGGACTGACTTAGTATCTCTGAGGCTCAGGTTTCTCATCCATTACCCATTAAGAGTATCTTCAGGTGACTGGATCATCCCTGCCCACTCACAGAGTTAGGCTAGAATCACTAACATGAGATAGTGTGTGTAGACGTATATTGTAATGCTCTTTATAGAATTAATTCATAATAGAAGAAAAATTGAATCAATATCTTCACTCTTTCTCTTTCCAAATTCCTAGATGTTTTGTTTGGTTTTGCTTTGATAAATAGATATAGTTTGACTGCAATCTTAGAGATGAGAAGAAAGATTAAAAGTTGAAGAATTATCATAAAAAACACAAATTGCCCACCATGTTCACATTACCACCCTCTCTCCCCAACTGCAATGCACACAGCATATAATTCAGGGTTTACTGTTACAAAGTGATTACCACATGAAAAAATACTTGTTCCTTATGGATTTATCATATTCCATTTATTACAATTGTACCAAAAGGAAATTTGCTATGAGCCACCTCTAAGACAGTATGCTTTTTTAGTAACCGTATGTGTTACAGAGGGTGTTTAACCAATAAACAGTTACCCCTTAATTATCTATATTTGGACTGTTCACTTTGTGGGTTCTCTCTGACAAACTTTAAATCCCAAGCTGGCTTTCTTTTGTCATTGCCCTACAATGTGGGGAGCTATTTCTCTCCACCCACACACATTCTTGGGTGTGTGTTTTGGAAATGAAAACCTATTTATTATTATCCTAAGCAAAATTAAGTTATGACTGTAAATCTGCTGCCAGAACACAGTCAGGGCATCTTCCAAAGGCAAATATAAATGATTTGATGTTATCCATTTTTACTCACTTCTCTGTTCCTCTACAGGAAGATAATCTACTTTATTCTTTGGTTCAAATGCCCTTTCCTTTAGTTTCCCTTCTTTTCCACCACTTGAAATCTGCACTGTTTTTTCAAATCAGTGCAATTATGATCTCAAATCTGAAGTGAACTGAAAAGCCACCAAAGGACCATGTTTTAATCATTGAGACTCTCAGGTCCTTCTCCCAGATATGCTATTCATCGGAAACATACATTTTAAGGATCACTGCAGTTATTTCTTTGACACATATGGAAAACCACTGGTCTCATGCACATCAGGATGGGCCCACACTCGAGTTCCTACATTCGATCATGCACTCGGCCATTGTCTTAGCCCTTTAACTCTGAGAGATTTTAGTGTCTGGATATTAACAGTGAGGACTTTTCGTTTCAAAGCACCTCAACCAATCCAGCAGCACTTTATTCTGGACCTTGTTTTAGTCCTAGATATAAATATTGCAAGGCCACCAAGCTTCCCAAATTAAGATAAACAAACACACAAAGAGCACTTCTAAATGTGACCTACTTAAAGTTAGCAGGATCTTTATTTTTGAAAACCTATTTACCTACTTCAGCTTCTCTTTTATAAAAAGTGTGTTGCTTATCAAACTCAGCTGGGGCAATTTACTCCTCTAAGTATTTAATCAGATTTTCATACCAATTATGATAATTATCAGCACAATTTAAACAGATTTCTTAATTATAGCTACAAATCTCTCTCTTAGAGAAAACAAGTCCCAGAGCTTTTAACAAAAAGAGTTTTCTGTAAATAGTAAGTGAGTACTAATTTTCAAGCCTCACATAAGTTGAAGAAATATTTCTTCTAGCATCCATTTGCAAGTCATAAAGAAAGCCTTCATCCTCACTCCTAACAGTATAGGCTGATACCTACATTTCTTGGTGTCTAATATTTGGGTACACATCACTTCACATTGACACTGGCTAGAAAAATGACCATCTCATTATTTAAAAAAGTGTGACGCTGTCTTGGATTTCCTTTCACCCTTAGACTGGAATACCTCATTTTTATTCCTTGTTAAGGAAACACTCATCTAAGAAGCAAGGAGGTGTTGTGCTTGCTGTGCTGTGATTTAGTTTCTCTCTGCTTCTGTAAAGAGTCATGATATAAAGCACACCACTCACTTACTCATGTCTGACATGTATTCACATGGGGAGAGGGTAGGCTTGAACAAATGCTTTAAAGAGGAGTTCAGACAGGTTAAGTTCAGTGAAAGGCCACAATCTCCCTGAGCACAGGCCAACTGATGCATGTTTTAAGATATGCCAACTACACAGGGAGGGAATGATGCATACATTCATCAACATTTTTCTGAAAGCCAAAAATACACGTTGCCGTCAAATTTCCCCTTTCATTTAGAAATCTAAGTGTAAGCCAAGGGAAATGTCACCACACAGCTCAACTCTGCCAAATGTAATCTTTGGGGGAGTTATCTGAATAATATTCAATTTAAATAACACTTTTAAATGTCCATGGGGTGATTAGAAAATATCAAACAGGGGTTCAAATATGAACAAATGGCAGGTCAACAGAGACTTGTCAGCTCTATGTATATCAGGGTTAACAACTGAAATCAACATATAAAGAATACATCAAAAATTTTTTTCAAAAAAATATCATAAGGAAATTGGATCAAAATTGCAGAGTTGGAGGACATGAAGATCAACTCCCCCCACAAACACATCAAAAATACATCTAAATGTGGAACAATTCTCCTGGAAAAATAACTGGAAACTGGAAGAAGAACTCCTATACAACAAAAGCTGCAAGAAAGATTCCCATATAACTGGGTAGGACAGAAAAAAGGTATAGGGTCAGGTCCTCTGCCCCCAGGAAGGATCTGAAAGGAAGAGAAAATCTGCACGGACAGACCCTCACCCTGGGGAGCGAGCAGTTCAAGCCGTAGATGGGAATCCCAATCCTGGGGTCTTAGAGGAGGAGACCTTGGCTGCCAGGAGAACTGCTGGGACAGATGAAAGCACTGAAAAAGCCTAGACTCTACTTAAGAAGAGTGTGTGGGTGCTGGCTTGTCAACAAAGAGGGCGGAGAGAGCTCTGCACTTGTGGCTGTTGCCTTGCCACACTCCCCCATCTGAGCAGGGTGAACCTTCTGGCCCTACTCATTCTATACCACAGCTTGTGGGATCTGGGCCAGTTTGGCCCTGGGAAAAGACTCAGTCTAGCTATGCAGTGACAGCCCAGAGCCTGGAGTGTGGTCCAGGTGGGGCAGTGGCAGCCATTTTCAGTGCTTACTCAAGTGGCACCAGGAACCAGCATGCCTCAGTCCCGCTTCCAGCAGATCAAACACTCTGGCCCCACCCACTCCATGCCACAGCAAGATTTAGAATAGAAACAGAGATAAAGAATTTCTCAGGTAAGCAAAAACTAAAAGAATTCAGCAATATTAACCTACCCTAAAAGAAATATTGAAGGGTCTTCTCTAAATGGGAAAGAAATAAGAATCTATAGGAAAGGGAAAATTTCAATAGGAAGCAAAGATTCAAGTAAAGATTGAATGTCACTTAAATAAGCCAGTAGGTAGATTAAAAACAAACCAAAAAAAAATGTAAAAGTGATTATGACTACAATAAACAATACGAGGATAAGTATGAAGATGTAAAATAGGACTTCAAAGTCACAAAATGTGGGGGAAGGTAGTAAAAAATGTAGATCTTTTAGAATGTGTTTGAATTTGAATGACTATCAGTTTAAAGCAAGTAGATATAGTTATGGGTCAATATATATGAACCCCATGGTAACCACAAATCAAAAATAAGAAAATGAAATTGAGTTATTTGTAGTGAGGTGGATGGACCTAGAATCTGTCATACAGAGTGAAGTCAGTCAGAAAGAGAAAAACAAATACCATATGCTAACACATATATACGGAATCTAAAAAAAAAAAAGGTTCTGAAGAACTTAGGGGCAGGACAGGAATAAAGACACAGATGTAGGGAATGGACTTGAGAACACAGGGAGGGGGGAAGGTTAAGCTGGGATGAAGTGAGAGAGTGGCATGGACAAATAAACACTACCAAATGTAAAATAGACAGTTAGTGGGAAGCAGCCACATAGCACAGGGATCAGCTCGGTGCTTTGTGAGCACCTAGAGGGGTGGGATAGGGAGGGTTGGGGGGAGATGCAAGAAAGAGGGGATATGGGGATATAAGTATACATATAGCTGATTCACTTGGTTATACAGCAGAAACTAACATAACAATGTAAAGCAATTATACTCCAATAAAGATGATAAAATATATATATATATACACACACACACACACACACACACGAGATTCACAAAAACCAAAAAGAAAGGAACCCAAGCGTATTACAAAAGAAAATCAAACCACAAAAGGAAAACCAAAAGGAAGAAATGAACAAAGAAGAACCACAAAAACAACTGGAAACAAGGAATAAAATGGCAATAGAAACATACCTATCAATAATTACTTTAAACGTCAGGGGACTAAATGCTCCACTCAAAAGACACAGAGTGGCTGATTGGATTAAAAAAAAAAAACAAAAAACAGGAACCTGCAATATGCTGCTTACAAGAGACTGACTTCAGGGTGAAAGACACACACAAGTTGAAAGTGAGAGGATGGAAAAATGTTTCATGCAAATGGAAATGGCAAGAAAGTAGGGTTAGCAATATTCATATCAAACCAAACAGACTTTAAAACAAAGGCCATAATAAAAGACAAAGAAGGGCACTATATAATGATAAAGGGATCAATACAAGAAGCGGGTGTTACATTAACATATATGCACCTAATATAGGAGCAGTTAAATATATAAAGCAAACATAAAGGGAGAAATTGACAATAATGCAATAATATTAGGAGACTTTAACACCCCACAGACATCAATGGACAGGTCATCCAGACAGAAAATCAATAAGGCAACAGAGGTCCTAAATGACCCAATAGACTAGTTGGACTTAATTGATATCTACAGGACACTACATCCAAAATAAACAGAATACACAGTATTCAAGTGCACTTGGAGCATTCTCTAGGATAGACCACATATTAGGTCACAGAACAAGCCCCAGAAAATTTAAGAGGATAGAAATTACATCAAACACCTTTCCTGACCATAATGATATGAAACTGAAAATCAACTATGGACAGAAAAATGGGAAAAGAATAAACACATGGAGACTTAACAACATGCTACTAAAAAAAAACCCAATGAGTCAATGAAATCAGAGAAGAAATCAGAAAATACCTTGAGACAGATGAAAATGAAAACACAACTTTACAAAATCTTTGGGATGCAGCAAAAGAAATTCTAGAGGGAATTTCATATGGACACAGCCCTTCCTCAAGAAACAAGAAAAATCTCAAATAAACAACCTAACCTACCACCTAAAAGAATTAAAAAAACAACAAAAAACCCCCAAAGTCAGCAGAAAGAAGAAAACAATAAAGATCAGAGAGGAAATAAACAAATAAATAAAATAGAGATTTAAAAAACCAGTGGAAAAGATCAATAATACCAAGAGCTGGTTTTTTGTAAAGACAAATAAAACTGACAAATCTTTAGACAGGCACACCAAGAAGAGAAGAGAAGACTAAAATAAACAAAATAAATGAAAGAGGAGAAATAACAATGAATACCACTGAGAAAAAAAAATCATAAGAGAACACTATGAACAGTTATATGCCAACGAATTCTACAACCTAGAAGAAATGGACAAATTTCTAGGAACATACAACCTGCCAAGACTGAGTCAAGAAGAAACAGACAACTTGAGGGCTTCCCTGGTGGCGCAGTGGTTGAGAGTCTGCCTGCCGGTGCAGGGTACACAGGCTCGTGCCCTGGTCTGGAAGGATCCCACATGCCGCAGGGCAGCTGCGCCCGTGGGCCATGGCTGCTGAGCCTGTGCATCCGGAGCCTGTTGCTCCGCGATGGGAGAGGCCACAGCAAAAAAAAAAAAAAGAAAAGAAAAGAAACAGACAACTTGAAAAGACAGATCACTAGAAGTGAAATAAAATCTGTAATTAAAAAGAAAAAATCTTCCTGCAACCAAAACTACAGGACCAGATGGCCTCACTGAAGAATTCTATCAAACGTTTATAAGTTATACCTATCCTTCTCAAACCATTCCAAAAATTGAAGAGGAGTGAACACACAAATTCATTCTAAAAGGCCACATCATCCTGATACCAAACCCAACAAAGACACTACAAAAAAAGAAAATTACAGGCCAACACTTTTTTTTTTTTTTTGCTGTATGCGGGCCTCTCACTGCTGTGGCCTCTCCCGTTGTGGAGCACAGGCTCCTGACGCACAGGCTTAGCGGCCACGGCTCATGGGCCCAGCCGCTCCGCGGCACATGGGATCTTCCCAGACCGGGGCACAAACCCGTGTCCCCTGCATTGGCAGGCGGACTCTCAACCACTGCGCCACCAGGGAAGCCCAGGCCAATATTTTTGATGCATATAGATGCAAAAATCATCAACAGAGTACTAGCAAACTGAATCTAACAATATATAAAAAGGATTATACACCATGATTAAGTTGGATTTATTCCAGGGTCACGGGGATAATTCAACATATGCAAGTCAATGTGATATACCACGTTAAGAAAAGAAAAAAAAAACATGATCATATCAATAGGCGCAGAAAAAGCATTTGACAAAATTCAACATCCATTCATGATAAAAACTCTCAAAGTGGGTATAGAAGGAACATCTCAACACAATAAAGGCCATTTATGACAAGCCCACAGCCAACATAATACTCAATGGTGAAAAGCTGAAACCCTTCCTGCTAAATTCAAGTACAAGACAAGGATGCCACTCTCACCAATTCTATATTTCATAGTATTGGAAGTTCTAGCTACAGCAATCAGACAAGAAAAAATAAATAAAAGCTATCCAAACTGGAATGGAAAAGGAAAATTGTCACTATTTGCAGAAAACATGATATACTATATAGAGAACCCTAAAGTCTCCACACAAAAGCTATTAGAACTAATGAATGAATTCAGCAAGGTAGCAGGATACAAGATTAATATACAGAAATCTGTTGTGTTTCTATACACTAATAATGAAATATCAGAAAAAGTAAAAATCAATCCCATTTAAAATCACACACAAAAAATATATGCCTTGGAATAATCTTAACCAAGAGGTGAAAGGCATATACACTGAAAACTATAAATCACTGATGAAGGAAACTGAAGATGATACAAAGAAATTGAAAGATATCCTGTGCTCTTAGATTGGCAGAATTAATATTGTTAAGACGGCCGTACTACCCAAAACAATCTACATATTTAATGTGATCCCTATCAAATTACCCAAGGCCTTTTTCATAGACCTAGGACAAATAATCCTAAAATTTATATGGAACCACAAAAGACCCAGAATTGCCAAGACAATCCTGAGGAAAAAGAACAAACCTGGAGGGGGCTTCCCTGGTGGCACAGTGGTTGAGAATCTGCCTGCTAATGCAGGGGACATGGGTTCGAGCCCTGGTCTGGGAGGATCTCACATGCCACGGAGCAACTAGGCCCATGAGCCATAAGTACTGAGCCTGTGCGTCTGGAGCCTGTGCTCCGCAACAAGAGAGGCCGCGACAGTGAGAGGCCCATGCACCATGATGAAGAGTGGCCCCCGCTTGCCACAACTAGAGAAAGCCCTCGCATAGAAACGAAGACCCAACACAGCAAAAATAAATTAATAAAGTGTCTCAGATTGATGTGTTTAATACCTTCACAAATATTAAAAAAAAAAAAGAACAAACCTGGAGGTATACCCTCCAGGACTCTCCTAAACTTCAGACTCTACTACAAGCTATAGTAATCAAAACAGTGCGGAATTTGCACAGAAACAGACACATAGATCAATGGAACAGAATAGAGAGCCCAGAAATAAACCCACACACCTAGAGTCAATTAATTTACAACAAAAAAGCAATAATATACAATGGAAAAAGTCTCTTTAACAAGTGGTCTTGGGAAAGCTGGACAACAGCATGTAAATCAATGAAATTAGAACAGACTCACACACCATATACAAAAATAAATTTAAAATAGTTTAAAAACCTAAATGTAAGACATGACCCCATAAAACTCATAGAAGAGAACATAGGCAAAAAATTCTATGACATAGATCATCACAATATTTTTTAGATCAGTCTCCCAAGGCAAAAGAAATAAAAGCAAAAATAAACAAATGGGACCTAATCAAACTTAAAAGCTTTTGCACAGCAAAGGAAATGATCAACAAAATGAAAAGACAACCTATGGAATGGGAGAAAATATTTGTAAGTGATATATTTGATAAAGGGTTAATATCCAAAATATATTAAGTTGGCCAAAAAGTTCATTCGAGTTTTTCCTTAAGATGTTATGGAAAAACCTGGACAAACATTCTGGCTAACCCAATAAAAACAGCTCATACAAGTTAATATCAAAAAATTTAAAAAAAATTTTTTTAATGAACAGGAGACCTGAACATTCTTCCAAAGAAGACATAGAGATGGCTAACAGCCACATGAAAAGATGCTCAATATTGTTAATTATTAGAGAAATGCAAATCAAAGCCACAATGAGGTATCACCTGACATCAGTCTGAATGGCTATCATCAAAAAGTCTACAAATAATAAATGTTGGAGAGGATGTGGAGAAAAGGGAACCCTCATCGCTGTTGATGGGAATGTAAATCAGTGCAGTCACTATGGAAAATAGTATAGAGGGTCCTTCAAAAACTAGAACTACTGTGTGATCCAGCAATTCCACTCCTGGGTATATACCCAGAAAAGATGAAAACTCTAATTCAAAAAGATACATGCATCCCAATATTCATAGCAGCACTATTTACAATAGTCAAGACATGGAAGCAACCCAAGTGCCCATCAACAGATGAATGGATGAATAAGATATGGTATATATATACAATGGAATGTTAGCCATAAAAAAGAATGAAATATTGTCATTTGCAGCAACACGGATGAACCTAGAGAATATTATGCTTAGTGAAATAAGTCAGACAGAGAAAGACAAAGACTATATGATATCACTTATATGTGGAATCTAAAAAGTAATACAAATGAATATATATACAAAACAGAAACAGATTCACAGACATAGAAAACAGACTTAGTTACCAAAGGTGAGGTGGGGGGACAAATTACGAATATGGGAATAAAAAATATAAACTACTATATATAAAATAGGTAAGCAGTAAGGATTTACTGTATAGCACAGGGAATGACACCCAATATTTTATAATAACCAGTAATGGAATATAATCTGCAAAAAAATGAATAAATATGCTGTACACCTAAAACTAACACAATATTGTAAATCAACTATGCTTCGATTAAAAAAAATCATAGGATGGCAAGTGCTAAAAGGAAACCTAGGAATCAATACACATCATTCCTACTTTGTATAGGAGGAATTATAGCCCAAAATGGTGAAATGACCACAAAAGAAATCTGTGAAAAACTGATAGTAGAACTCAAGCATTCTAACCTCTATATATGAATTCACCTCTTCTCATGGCTCCTAAGCAAATGGAAGTTTCTGTGTGAGGGTTCTATAACTCTCCTTTTCTTTCAAAGCCTTACATGCTTCTATACCTAGTCAAATATGGTAGATGATGAAACACTTCAGACTTTGGAGTCAAACAGAGCTGAGTTAAATTGCAGGTGTTTTTAGGTAGTTACTATTGAATCATCACTAAAATTACATAGACATTGTAGAAGTGGAATAAATCTGGAGTCTCAAACTCCAATATATGAAGAGTCTAAGCATGTACTGCAAACAAATGAGGCAAGACAAGAGAGTCCTATGGTAAACCAGAGCTCATGTGCATTTTTAGTATTTGTTGTCATGAGAGTATGTGAACCCAGGGATGCCAGATTGTCCTATTTTTTAGGAAAGCCAAAAGTCCAAAAAATTTTATGAAACCTAATTTTTAAATTGTATCAGCTAACTCAAAATTTTAAAAACATTACGAGAGCCAAATAAAACATATCTGCAGCCTGCATTTAGACGGTGAGCTGCCAGTTTGCAGTTTTTAAGTGGAGCACATCTGGTCAAAGAAAACATAAGGAATGAGGCCAGATCAGAAACAACTAAATTTTTAAAAGGGAAAACTGTTACTTCCATTTAACATAAAGTGTATACAACTCAAAAACTCATGATTCAAAATTTAAAAGCATAAATTAATAGAAAATTAGGACCGCTTTAATCGGATAAATTAATGCACTAACAGTAAAGTTGTACAAGGCATTTTGCTAAGTGTTATAAAGGATATAAAGATGAATAGGACATCATCCTTGTCCTTTAGAAGTTTACTCTTTAGTGCAGAGGATAGGAAGTTAACAAAAATAGTGAGAATACAGGAAGAATATGAGGTCATTACAGGGTAAGTACAAAGTTTCAAAGAAGGGAGAACTTATATTTGGATTGCAAACTCAAAAACATTTCTGGAAGAGTGAGTGAACTAAAGGCACTGGAGACCAGGCTATTCAGTCAATCAGCAGATGACAAATACCTATTGAATGCCTCTCAGATGCAGTCTGCGTATAAGGGTTACAGCAATTAATAAGACACTAGAGATTCTGAACTCAAGGAGCTTATATTTTAGTGTGGGGTAACAAATAATATAGTTGACCCTCGATCAACATGGGTTTGAACTGCATGGGGACACTTATATGCAGATTTTTTTCAATAAATATAGTACCTGTATTTTTATTGTACAGATCTTTAAATTAAGTGCAAGGAAATGTTTGCATTTGATTAAAGATCACAATATGTGGAATCAAAAGCACTAGGGTTTGAGACCTGATTCCATCCAAATGTTTCAGCTTCCTAACCTTGGTTAAGTCATTTATCAATTCATTTGTTTTTGAGGCAAAGACAGCAGTATGTGAATTTGTAACTATGCTGGGGGCGGTGGGGGGGGTCAGCATCCCAACCCCCACAGTGTTCAAGGGTCAACTGTATATAAGAAAGCAAACCAAGAAAAGATTGTTTCAAGAACTGAGAAGTGTTGAGAAGAAAATCACCAAGGGTCAGGATAGACCCCCCTCATCCATTTACAGAGGTAGTATTATTCTCTCTGTACATCCAAATGGAAACTAAGGGGCCCTGAAAAACCAAACCTAAGTCTGAGAATGTGTTTATTTCCTTAAAATGTCATATCTGTCACCACTAAAGAAAATATACCTCTTCAAGCTGTATGTTGCTGTCTTCCATCACACACACAGTAATGAGATAAAGAGTAACTGGGTTCTAGTAGGGTAGACAGGGCAAGTGTCTCTGGAGAGGTCAACATTTAAGTTGGGAAGCCAGGTGTAAGTAGTTCTGAGTGTCCTATGCAGAAGGAACAGCAAGAAGTAGGCCCAAGAGAGGAACGGCATACTTCAAGAACAGAAAGGAGGCCAGTGTGGCAGGAAGAGTGAACAAGATGTAGTAAAGACAGGTTGGGGTCAGTGAGGTTGGCAGTGGTGAGTATTGTTGTCTTTTAGGCCACGGGAAGAGTTTGATTTTCTTCTGGATGCAGAGTGATGTCAGTGGAGGATTTTAAACGGGAAAGTAACATGATAAATGTAGACCTAAGAAAGGTCAGCCTAGTTCGTCTTTGAAAGAGGTACATGGGGAATAGGGAGTAAGTGTGGAGGCAGGGGTGCCAGTTGGAAGGCTGTATCAGCATTTAATACCCTGCACTGTACTTCAGTAAACATGCTATCCCTATTGCCAATATGCCATGCCTCTTACCTGTTTTCTAGCAGAGGTTGTAGCCAACAACATACCTTACCACATGATTAAGTCAATTCAGTGAAACCTCTGATGGACATTCCCATGACAGTCCTGGCAAAAATACATTTTCATATTGATTAGCAACTGATGACACACCTATGAAGGTGGTTTGGTATACCATGTGACTTGGCATACCAAGAGATAAAGGATTGACTTATCTGTTGGTTAACTTGAAGTTAATTTAACTTGAAGACTTAACTTGAATAAGATAGATAACAGCTATTTGGGGCAATGGTTTGGAGAGAGAACAAGATTTAGAAGGTATTATATGCCACCTCAACCTATACTATAAACTTTGAGTTTCTTCTTTATTAAAAATATTGCCTAAAATGCATAGCAATTCACATCATACTACCAGATTGTCACTACATTCTTTTTGTAACATTTGCCTCCAAGGAAATAAACATTTGACTTTCAAACTGAAAATTAGAGAACCTTAATATATCAAATGTTCCTTTCCCAATGGATAATAATCATTCAACAGAATAAATTAACTTCAAACGTAGACACTAAAGTATTTACAAAGATACGTCTGAGATTTAAAAAATTCGTAAGATATACAATAAAGCCAATAAACCTGAAAAATCAGAAAGGAATAAAAGATTTTTCTAGGGTTATGTTCTATATCTATCTAGAGACAGGGAGAGAAACACACACACAGAGAGAAAGAAACAACGACAGAGGGATAGAAGACAGACGGATCCAAGATGAAATGAATACCTAAATAGATAAATTATTAAGGACATTAATGTGGTACTCAAAAATCTCCTACACTGAACAAAACACTTTTACAGTTTAGTTTTAGCAAATTTCTAAGGAATAGATGATCTCTATCATATATAACTGTTCCTGAAAAAAAATTATACAACTTATATGAAGATTGGAAAGAATAGGTTCTGCTGCAAGAAACAGAAAACCCAAAGAATCAGAACAGCAGTTTTGTTTGGGTTTTTTTTCCTTCTTATAAACTTCAGTGACCTGGGTCGATTGTAAAGACCGACAATCAGAGAGTCAGGGTATCTCTTTCTTGTTCTGCCCTCCTCAATATGCAGTTTTCACTGCATGGTCCAAGACAAATGCTCCAGCACTTGCCATCACTTCTGCATTCCATACAAGGAAGAGGTGATAAGAAGTTATATCAATATTTTCCCTTTAAATTCAGTTCTCTGAAGCTGAATAGATTCCTTCTGATTACATCCCCATGATTAAAACTTAATCACAGTCACACGTAAATATAAGACAGCCTGGGAAATGTTGGCTTTATCCTGGATAGCCATGTGCCCAGTTAAAATGCAGGGCTATCTTCAAAGGAAAAAGGATATTAGATGACAAATACTGGTCTCTGTCACAGAAAGACTTTAAATATTGTCATTATTTGGATTCTTCCCTGAAGAAATTCACAAAGAAAAAGTTATAAAAACCAATAAGAGTGTTTAATAAGGTTTCTAGATAGAAGATGAACATTCAAAAGTCAATAGTGTTTTGTTTATGCCAGTAAGAGCTGGTTAGGAAAAAGCAAAAGAAAAGAGATTACAAATACAGTTTTTTAGTCTATGAAAAATTCTAACAAAAATATATATGAGACATTTTGGACAAAACGATGAAAACTCTTTGAAAGTCATGAAGAACTGAGTGACTGGAAATTCTCAGCATAGTTAAAATACCTTCTCCCAAAAATTGATCTAAAATTTCATACAACTTCCAATAAAATTGGAATGACATTTTCATAGAACTTAAACTGAATCTGAAATCACATGTAAAGTAAAAAAAAAAAAATTGCCAAAACAATCTTAAAGAAAGAGTTCTTGCCTACCAAAAGGTAGAACAATACTATTTCAGCTGATACAGTGTTGGCACCATAGCTGTCAAGCAAATCAATGGACTAGAAGCAAGCCCAGAAACGGACCCATAAATATAGAAGAACATGGTGTATAATATATGCGTTACAATGTATCAGTGAGGAAAATACAGTTTGTAATAAACTGTGTTAGCAAAAGTAACCCTAAGAAAATTAAATTTACTACTTCGTAACAAATAAAAACCAGTCCCAGGTATACTAAAGTTCTAAATGTGAGAAATTTCTAAAATTTTGGAAAATATGTTTATGACAATTAAATAAGACACATCAAGAATATTTAATTTTAAATTTTAAATAATAATTATAAAGTTAAAATATAGCCTGAGAATAGAAGATTTTTACAATGTAATATCCAACAAAGAAGTAATATTGTGAATATAAAAGGAACTTCAATTAATCAATGAGAAAGACAAAAATCACATCAATAAAACTGGCAAAATTTAAAAACAAGCTATTTCCAGAATAGTAACTGAAAAGACAAATGTGAAAATATGCTAATCTCTCTTGGTATCAGGGAAATACAAATTAACTGATATTTTTCTTCCACCACACAAGCAAAGTTTTATGATCTAATTAAATATATGCAAGAATTCAGGGGAAATGGTACTCTCAAGATTCAGCCAAAGAGAATGAAAATTGTTACAGCCATATTGGGGTACAATCAGCAGTATCTAGGAAAAAACTGCAAATATACCCCATATGTTATACCCCAGTGACAACAATCCTGGAGGTGTGAAGTGACTTCAAGGAACTCTCACATAAGTGTACACATAAAAAAATGTTTATTCAAGCAATACCTGTAATTGGGAAAAACAAGCTAAACACAACCCTCATGTCCAAATGCAATATATAAATATACAAGATAAAAGGTTATACAGCTATTAAAACAAATGAAATTTAGTATGTATTCCTACAAATTAGTAAACATAAATGCATAAAGTATGATGCTCTTTATGGACATATAGCATTTATATATATATGTATAATATACATTTATGTGTATAGATGTTACAAATACTCGTATGTATGGAAAAGTATATAATGGAAGAGTACTCACTAAATTCCTGACAACAGTTACGTCCGATATAGGAAAAAGAGAGTGAGATTCAGGGATTGAGGGTGGGGTTGAGGTAAACTATAGCTTTTTTACTTCATATATCTAAAATAAGAGAAGATATTAACAGTTATAATTCTAAATGAAGGTATGTTTTTGTCAGAATCTTCTTTTTTTTTCATATCTCAAATGAGAAAAGTAGCTGAGTAGGTCAATTTTGAAAAAATTTATATATTAAGTGACAAGTAAACAGTTGTTAAATTTCACAAATCATCTTCATTCTTGATCCCCAAAGGCTTAGAGACTTTAAAAAAAAACAAAACAAAACAGAATGCAGTACATTAAATTTCAGATACTGGAGGAAAACGGGAAGGATATCTCAAAAGTGCAAAAAAAACACCCAGATCCCTAGCAGTAAAACCATGACAGATGATAAACAACCAGTGAATGCTCTGACGTTCCCTGGATATGGTCTGCCTTGAAGGTCCTTTCTACTTCTGCCAAGCCCATAAACAGAGGAATCTCAGATCCAATGTGTGCAGACACAGTGTGTTTTCCAGTGGCAAACACAATGACGTTCTTTTCATTCCTGAGGCAACAGCCTAGGAGAGACTAGGTACACTTGAGAATGTGTGAGCATGCAGTTAAATATTGCTCCTCTCTGCCCACTAGAGTAATTCACCAATGTAAGATTCATACCAAAAAAAAAAGTGTTTGTATCCCTGGAGTGATTTTCCAATAAACCCATAACTTGCATACCATCATGAATAGAAGGAAGAACATTTTCCTAGAGCGTGTCACTTGGAACACTGGTCTTAAAAGATGTACCACAGTGGGGGGAAATTATAGTGGTCAATTAAGCTTGGAACAGACTAATTCTAAATCTGCCTCTTGGATATTTATAATTATTTTAACATTTTAAGGTTCTGAGAAGTCTTACAGTTGAGAAAACTATTTTGTTAAACTCATGAATCCACATTTATTTAGACAGCATTTTTTTTAAGTAACAGGTAACTTTGCTGTGAAACAAGTATGCTGTGGACCTCAGTGTGGATAATGCTGTTATACTTATTGGGATGCATATAATCTAGAATATACACAATAAGCAACACAAACTAAGCCATCCCCACTGCCCATTGTGCCCAGGACATGACAATACACCAAGGTGGGGAAGACTGATAGAGCACAAGTTCAGAGTGACACAAATCAGATTTTTTTCCTCTGCCTCTCACAGCACCTTCTCTGCGAGAGTACAAGCTTATCTCAAAATTCTTCCCACTGTGATTCTCAGTCTCCTCTGGGCCTTGTGAACCAGTCCCTTTAGCTGATGCCATAGTGACTTACAAGTTTTCAGTTTTCCTCTTCTTCAGCTCCATCAAACTGTAGTGATGCTTCTGTATTGGCTGATACCCAAATGAGTAGTTACACTGCCTTGAAATGGTGGTGTTGTTGACACCAAACTAGGAAACTGCCCCTGCTAATGACACCCAGGACTGCCGTATGAAGAAGGCTGAGCATCATGTGCACCAAGGGCACGACCGCCAGTCACTGCCTGAACCACAGCAATGCCTCGGTCTATCACTGGCACCCAACAATGCCCTCAGCACTCATAAAACCTTGGTCATGTCTTCTCTCATCCCTGCCCACCTCAGTGAGTGCCTGGGGCAGGGTTGGAGAACAATCTGAGTGACAGACAGAACTGGTCTCAGAATCGGTATGAGAATGTCATATTTCTCTTCCTTGGAATATCTCACCAGTTTTTCAGACATATTCAAAACCTGAGACAGAATGAAGTTCATCCATCTTGTTTATTAGTCAGTTTTGGAAGGAACACTGTGAAATGATCTTATGATTTTAAGTGAAAATGTTCTTGCAACTTTCCATGTCCTTTCATTATCCTAAAGACTTCACTTTTTTTTTTTCCCTGCTCCTTTCTCTGGCAACATGAGCAAAGACCACAGAAGTAATAGAAGAATTTGGTGTTTCCTGGATGTGAAAGTGTGAATGCATTTAAGGGTTCTATCTGAACTGGGTACACTGGTTATTTGAGATTCTGATCAATCCCATTCAAACCTGATCCTCAGCACGGTCTCCCCCAAACCCACACCTCCCAGCTTTCCAAGCCCTCCACAATCTAGGCTCACTCCACAGCTCCAACCTATTTCTCTTTGTCACAGAGCAACTGTGCATTTAAACATTGGACAATACTTACTAATCACCTATTCTGTGGTAATCAGAGTGGGTCCTAGGGTAAATAAGACACAGTTCCTGTTCTCAGAGAGCTTTCATAGAGTTTTCTTCTGTCACATGATTTTCCTTGGGGTTTTATAAGCAGTCGGTATTCAATTCTCCCTCTATGCCTTTGTTCATTATCTTCCCTCAGCATGTGATGGCCCTTGTCATTCCAACTTAAACACTGCTTATATAAGGCAAAGCTAGGGTTGCCAGATTAAATGCAGAACACAGTTAAATTTGAATTTCAGATAAATCACAAAAATATTTTTTAGTCAAAGATTGTCCCAATTTTTGCATTCTGTTCATGATATTGCATGGGGCATACTTATACTAAAAGGCTTACTTAGTTCATAAGGGAAGAGGAGGCAATGCCAAGAAGATAAAAGTGCTATCCTTCTATTCTAGGAATTTATTGTATGAGGGAATCACATATGTTAGTGGAGAGACAGATATTTGGAGAAATAAAATAACGTGGTTCAAGTACAATTCTTCAACATATGAGTTCTACTTTTAACAAATCGCATCACTTCATTATGCTTCAGTTTTCTCATCTGAAAAACAGATATACAAGGTGTCCTGAAACCAGCATCTTTTCTCTACTACATGTTCAGTAGCAAAGAGTGTTGGTATCTTGAATTAGGCTATGGTTAGAGTAGTTACACCATGGAAGTAGACAAATGCTAAAAATCAGGGTTTTATTTTTCTCCAAAAACCCACTGTTTACTAATATACCATTGGTAGGTAATCAAAATGCTTCTTTATATGCCGTCATGTGTTGTGTTGTTGACAGAATATATGAGCACCTACGTTATATATTTTACATGAATATAGATGTTATAAATATATATCAACATGAATTATAAACGTGCATATATATTAGATATTATTACAAGCCAGTCGAGATCTGTGTGCCTGTCCTTCATGTTTTTTAGTGAAGAAAAACATTTATATACTTACATATTTAAGGTCAAATAGAATGAAGGTGAGCAAAATATACTCATTTTCAGTGGAACATGAAATAATGAGACTGATAATCCTACAAGAGTCACAAACCCCAAAAGTCACATTTAAACGAAGTAATTCGTTGTTTCTTCCAAAACAATTTCCCCAAGTATAATTGTTTAAAAGTCCCCAAATTGACACAGTAGGCTTCTCTGCACGGCACTAAATAGATATTCATTTCCATAGGGAGCTAAAGATACAGGCATACCTTTTTTTATTGCACTTCCTTTTTCACACTTTGCAGATATTGCATTTTCTAAAAATAGAAGGTTTGTGGCAACCTTATTGAGCAAGTCTATCAGCGCCATTTTTTCAACATTTGCTCACTTTGCATCTCTGTCACATCCTGCTAATTCTCACAATATTTCAAACTTTTTTATTATTATTCTATTTGTTATGCTCATCGGTGATCAGTGATCTTTGATGTTGCTACTGTAATTGTTTTGGGGCACCACAAACTGCGACCATATAAGATGGCAAACTTAATTAATAAATGTATGTGTTCTGACTGCTCTACCGACCAGCTGTTCCCCCATTTCACCCCACTCCTCAGACTTCCCTATTACTTGAGGCACAACAATATTAAAATTGGGCCAATTCTTCTGAATTCTCCACTTATCATTTACACTATTAAATATGCTTGTACTAAATAAGGATCAAAGGAGAATTATAGCAATAATTTATCCATTATATTGCTGATGAATATTTTTATATTTAACATTTTGCTGTTTTAAAAATTCCTGCACCTCAGGGTGGAAATGGCAGAAGTGGATTTCTAGAGTCATAGTGTATGGCTTTTTCTCAATCCCTTGTTTTATACAAAACAGGTATTAGGGTACAAAAACATGTTTTATCAACTTAGTCATAATTACTAAGATAAATACCTTCTATACTACTTTCAACTCTCCTCAGAAATATTTATGAAGTGCAACTCTAATGCTAGTCACACCTACTATTTTGACTCCAGACTTACATACTCTGTGGGAAATTGAAGTATTCAATATATTAATAAATTTCCTACTGCATAACATGTATTATACAAAAGCTAAAAGGAATATAAAAGAACAGATACTATATGTACTGTACAAGAACCGGTAACTTAGATAACATATGAAATAAACAGAGAACATCAAACATTGCATATTAGAGTTATGCCTAATTTATCCATATCTTTGGATGGTATGGCATTTTACATGGAGTAAAATATTCAGCCATTAAAATCTTTTCTTTAAGCATAATTATTTCAATTATAACATTTTAACGAAATCTTTCTAAAATACATACTGTATTTATCTGCCTTTATAAACAGAACACACAATACCAAATCAACCTTGTAATGATTCAGGCTTAGCACAATAACAATATTGTATATTTCTATAACAGTAAGACTTGGAGCATATTTGAGCTATGGGTAGCTCAAGCTATGGCATGACCTAAAGTATAAGACTTTTTGAGATTTTGCATGTGTTCCAATCATCTTTCAGTCTATTCCTTTATTGTCAAAATATCACAGAAAGAACACTAACATGAACAAAAAAAGAAAGAAAGAAAAAAACCAGGAATCCACAGCCACCTTGCTCACTAACCAGCAATGGAATTTCAAATCCATCACTGTGGACCTATCAGAAACTCATTTTATCATATTTAAAAGAATTGAAATAGATGCTTTCTTAGTCTCCTTCCAACTCTAAGAGCCTATCTCACAGGCTGCTAGTGAAAATATAAATTGCTATAACCACTTTGGAAAATTTTTATTTTATCTAATCAAGCAGAAGTTACACATACTCCATGACTCTAGAAATCTACTTCAGCCAATTCCACCCTGAAAATGTGTGCAGGCATGTTTAAAGCAGCAAAAATTTAAACATCTAAATATTCATCAACAATATAATGGATAAGTTATTGCATATTCATTATACAGAATACTATAAGCAATGAAAATGAATTACAGCCACACACAATGATGTGGCTAAATCTCATAAATGTGATTTAAGTTTTAAAAAGTTGGAAAAGAATATATATTGCATGGTTTCATTTCTATTAAGTTTTACAAATTTTAGTTGTTTTTTTTTTAAATCTAAAACATGTGTAGTAACATATACTTAGGTGGTAAAACTATAAATATAAGGCATAACCACATGATAGTGATTAATTTTAGAGGAGAAAGTTCTGCTTAGGAATGCAGGTATTTGCTTCATTGAAATTCAAGCCAAGGATTTTATACCTAGTTAAGGTGGTCTTCAGGTAAAAAGGCCACACATTGTTATGAATAAGCAAGAGTTCAGGGATACTATTGCTAAGAGTGCTTCATGAAGAAGCTTAGCATATAAACTTCAGAAAATCAAAATGACCAGACAAACATTGATATAAAGACTGGTACTGAACATTACACGTACTTGAAGCACTAAGGGCACATACCCAGAGAAAACCATAATTCAAAAAGAGACATGTACCACAATGTTCATTGCAGCACTTTACAATAGCCAGGGCATGGAACAACCTAAGTGTCCATCAACAGATGAATGGATAAAGAAGATGTGGCACATATATACAATGGAATATTACTCAGCCATAAAAAGAAACAAAATTGAATTATTTGTAGTGAGGTGGATGGACCTAGAGTCTGTCATACAGAGTGAAGTGAGTCAGAAAGAGAAAAACACATGCTGTATGCTAACACATATATATGGAATCTAAAATAAATGGTTCTGATGAACCTAGGGGCAGGAAAGGATAAAGACACAGATGTAAAGAATGGACTTGAGGACACGGGGTGGGGGAAGGGTAAGCTGGGACAAAGTGAGAGAATAGCATTGACATATATACACTACCAAACGTAAAAATAGATAGCTAGTGGGAAGTAGCTGCATAGCACAGGGAGATCAGCTCGGTGCTTTGTGACCACCTAGAGGGGTGGGATAGGAAGGGTGGGAGGGAGGCGCAAGAGGGAGGGGATATGGAGATATATGTATACATATAGCTGATTCACTGTGTTATACAGCAGAAACTAACACAACATTGTAAAGCAACTAAACTCCAATATAGATGTTAAAAAAAAAAAAAGAACTAAAACTAAATGATGGTTATAAAGGAAACTGTGTGTTAAGTAATGGCTATATAGTCTGACAATGTAGGGAGAGTGCAACTACCCTAAATTAGGAAAGAATGGGGAGATTATGTGAAAACTAAAATAAATTCACTGATTATCTGACAGAAGTTAGCTGGGAGCATAATTTATTGGTATACACCTAATTGTTTGAACAATTTAAACAATTTTATATAGTCAAAAATACACAAGAGAAAGGAGAGTGATATACCAATAAATACCAAAGAAAAAATAAAGGAAAATATGCCATATAGTGGAATATTTTATATATAAATGTGTGTATGTAAAGCAATATGGAACTGAAACCAAATATATCTCATATCGCCTAAAATAGCAAAATACAGCTCTATGCTGTATATAAGAAACACATCTAAAATTTTAAGTGGGAGAGATTCAGAAAGGTTAAAAATAAAAGCATGGACAATAAGTAACAGAAAAATGCAAAATAAATAAAATTCAGTGGTCATGATGTTCATATTTGAAAAGGAAGAGTTCAGAACAAAAAGCATGAAAGGAGAAAAAGGAAACTTTAAAATGCTGAAGTTAAGAGTCACAACAAGAACACAGAAATGATTAAAATTTTTCTTCCCAGTAACACAGCAAAATCTTTCATAAATTAGAAACTATAGAATATTCAAAAAGAATATATAAAAACATATATCCAAAATTTATAATCTAGCATAGCTCTCTCAATCTAAGATCAAGTAGACAAAAAAATCTGTAGGGATGTAGAAGACCTAAACAACAAAAACAACAAGAGGACCTCATGGATACATGTCAAACTCCAAACCCCAACAGAAAATACATCTTCTTTGTAAAAGTAAACAAAACATCTATGAAAATTAAAATACATGTGTCCACAAGAAATGATCAATTAATACCAAAATTAGAATACAGCATTCTATGACCAAAATGTTAATAAAAACAAAGAACTTTCTCCCTGAAAATTAAAAATATGCTATTAAACAACTCAGATTAAAAAAGAAATACAGGGTTTCCCTGGTGGTGCAGTGATTGAGAGTCCGCCTGCCGATGCAGGG
Organism: Phocoena phocoena; assembly: GCF_963924675.1. Classification (NCBI taxonomy): domain Eukaryota; kingdom Metazoa; phylum Chordata; class Mammalia; order Artiodactyla; family Phocoenidae; genus Phocoena; species Phocoena phocoena. The sequence continues at coordinate 37,767,899 of NC_089225.1, read as the reverse complement.
GACATGGGTTCGTGCCCCGGTCTGGGAGGATTCCACATGCCGCGGAGCAGCTGGGCCCGTGAGCCATGGCCACTGAGCCTGCACGTCCGGAGCCTGTGCTCCGCAACGGGAGAGGCCACAACAGTGAGAGGCCTGTGTAGCGCAAAGAAAAAAAAAGAAATACAAAACTACAGAATTTCCCTATAGTAACAATGAATATACAACATATATGAAACTGTAAGATAGGGCTAAAACCATTATCAGAGGAAAATTCATAGCATAAATAAATGTATCAATTAAATTGAACACAATGTGCCTTTTAAATGCAAATCAACCGATCCAGACCCTTCACCCCAACCCCCTCCTTTATAAGTTTCTCACACTCAGGACGTATCTACCTGCCCTAGCCACCCCAGGGCCACGTATCAGATAACTAGGGACAGCCCCTCTGCCCCAGAGCCTGTGAAATTATTCAATCTAGCCAATCCTAACCCTAATAACACTGGCTTCATAATTATTTAATATTTTATTGAAGTTATAAATTAATACAGAGAAACAGCAGAAAGCAATTAGAGGCATGAGAACTGAAAAGGAAGAAGTAACACCTCTTTACTTGCAGATGATATCTAGCAAAACCCCCAAATTGATGGAACATTACTGCAAACATAAGAGAATTTGGAAAATAGTGAGTGATAAAAACCAACATACAAAAATTAATACCATTCATTTCCACTCTTGCAACTTGGAAAATACAACAACAAAAAAAGGCTTCGTTTACAAAAGTGGGGTTGGGGAGAAGGAGAAAGAGACCAGACTTAGGCACAAATTTAGCAAGAGATGTCTAAAACTTAAGAAAACTATGAAAAATATCTGAAAAACACAAAACTAGACTTGAACAAATGAAAATATACAGGACATTCTTGGATAGGAAGACCCACATCATAAAGGTTAAAGTTCTTCCTAAGTTAACTTCTAAATAGAATACAATTCCAGTAAAAGTACCATTTTTTCCTAGAGCATTAAAAGTTGTTTTTAAAGCGCATTAGAAGGCATAAAAACAAGCAAGATTTGTCAGAATAACTGTGAAAAAGAATGAAGGAGATCTAGCACAACCAGATACTAAAAGATATCATAAAGCCTCAATACTTAAGTTGATGTGTTCTTCATGTTTGAACAGACATACAAACCAATAATGTAAAACAGAAAATCCAGACACAGATTTAACTGCTTATGGAATTTTTAGTATAAGGGGAAGTGGCTAAGAAATCAGTAAGGAAATGGACTTTTAAATGAAGGCTGTTGTCATAGAGCTACGAGTATAAAATTTGATACATTCCTCAACTATAAAGCAGCAGAAATTCCATCAGAGACTTGAAATGTAAAAAATTATATAAGTACTCAAGGAAGCATGGGTGAATAGCTTTATTATCTGAATTGGAAAAAGTTCTCTAACTATAACACAAAATCCAGTAACGTAATTAAAAGATTGATAAATTTCATGATAATATTTTTGTGGGGTAAAACATTCAACAACTTAAGCCAGGTAAAAAGACAGATATACTGGGAAAATATGTTTGCAAATTATATCCTAAAAGTTTAGTTTTCTAAATGTAGAGAAATCTTCTAAATATAGAAAGAAAAAAAGTCAACCCGAAAAGGAAAAAAAAAAAATATGGACCAGAGATATGGAAAAACAGTTCACCCAAAAAGAAATTCACATAACCCTTACTCATTTGAAAAGATGATCAATCTCTCTCATAACAAGGTAATAGGAACTTAAAGCTAAATGAGATATAATTTCAGCAAAAATCCAAAAGCTGCCAGGTTCTGAAGAAACAGGCATTTTCACATATTGCTGATAGGAATGCAAAATATAAATAAGCCCTCTGGAGAGGAATTTAACACCAGTAATCAAAAAAAAAATTTACATTTAGCCTCTGACTCAGCACCCTTTTCCAGGAATCTACCTCAAAGATGCCCCGGTAAAAACAGAACTTTTAACAAGGCTATCTATGGATGTATTGTTTGTAATAGCGAAAAAAGCAGAAACATACATCAGTAACAGACTGATTGAATATGCTTTCGAATATTCACTAGTGGACCATTATGCAGCTGTGAAAAGGAATAAGTAATCTCTCTTCATATTTCTATGCAGTGATTCCCAGTTTATACTGTACAGTAGAAAAAGCAAGGTAGAGAAAGTTACATAAATTAATCTATTTATCTAAGTAAAGGGTCAGTACAAATACACACACATACATATACACACACATATACTTAAAAGTGGAAGGATTTAAAAAATGGAAGGATAGACCACAAACGTTTGATGGTTACTTAAAAGGGAAGATGAAAATAGGGTGAAGGACATGAGGATAGAAGCTAGATCTCCCTGCTTAAATCTTGTTTTTATACAGTTGACTTTGGAACCATGTAAATATTATACATAATTATAAAACTAGGTCAATTTTATAATAAAAGACAGTAGCTTAAAATTTGAAATAAATAAACCTAACTCAAATTGATGGTGTAACTATACAGAAAGGAATTATTTAGTTATATATACACTAGACATATTTGCTTTAAGGGCAGAAAGAACTGTGAAAGAAATTTTAAAAACCTTAAACTATTTCTAGTAATCACAGTATAGATATTAGCGGTGATATTATTCTAAGACTGTTGTCTGAATTGTAAAGAAAATGAGTATGCTAGTGTTTTATATAATGAGGGTTTTGACACGGGAAAAGAGAGTTATTGCTTATTTTCAAAACTATATATTTCCTCACTTGACTATCTGAATAAGCCTTTACACAATGCCCAGTGACCAACCCTGTCATAATTAACACCCCATTACCCAAATCACAGTCTCTTAATATTTTTCACCTAAAGAATCCAGGGCTCTTTGGAGAGAAGAATGATTTCAGATCTTGCAAGAAAATATTAAAGATTAATCTGGAAAATTGTGTCATATTAGAAAGCAAAAAGTTATCAAGATTACTGAAAAGATTCAGGAACCAACTTGATGAAGCTCCCGTTAGCCAAAGATAGGAAAATTTGAACATCAGTAAGAATACTGAAACCAACTGAAACAAAAATATGTTTAAATCCACAAGTTCATAATGAATCTCAAAAAAAAAAAAAAAATCTTGTTGGTCACCTTCAAAGAAGGTTAGGGAAGTGATTCATTATTTTGAAAAATAGTAAGTCAAAAGAGTGCATTAAGTGTTTACCACAGAGTAGATAAACATATTTCAGAGTAGCCTTACAGTTAATGCAGTGCTGTTTCTCTTTATAGAAATATTCCAGCAAATAAAGAAGGAATGGTATATTAGAATACCACCATCTTATAATCCCTAATGAGTTAATAGATTTCAGTAATGATTACCAATGGCTGCTAACATAACAGAAGAGAAGAAAAATTCCTGACAGAAGTACTTAATACCACTTAAACACTACTGATAAAATGTTTGAACCTGAATCTGATCAAGCCTCTAGATATAACCATCGATTTACAAAAATACAAGGAACAAAGAAACATGGTAAAGGACATTATGGGATGAAATCAGCAAAGTCCACAGTATGAGAATCCAAAGTCATATGACCCAGCTTCTTTTGAAAAAAAAAAATAATTGCAAGGAGGGAGGGAGTGCGAGAGAGAGAGAGCATAATTTATGAATTAAAAGATATTTAAGCAATATGTAAGCCAATTACACTGTACTGATCTTACTCAGATCCTGAAGCAAACTAACCTTGAAAGTGTACAACTAGAGAAACTCAATCATTAACTGGATAATTGATGATATTAAAGAACTGTTAAATTTTTGGACAATAATGCAATTGTCATTTTGTTCTAAAAATGAGCCCTCATCTGAGTGTGGAGAAAAGGGAACCACTGCACACTATTGATGGGAATGTAAATTAGTGCAGCCACTATGGAAAACAGTATAGTGGTTCGTTAAAAAACTTAAAATAGAACTACTGTATGATCCAGCAATTCCACTCCTGGGTATATATATCTAGAAAAAACCAAAAACTTTAATGCAAAAATATACATGCACCCCAATGTTCATAGCAGCACTATTTACAACAGTCAAGATACGGAAACAACACAAGTGCCCATCAATAGATGACTGACTTAAGAAGATATATATACACAATGGAATATTACTCAGCCATAAAAAAGAATGAAATATTGCCATTTGCAGCAACATACATGGATGTAGAGAATATTATACTTAGTGAAGTAAGTCAGACAGAGACAGACAAATACTATAGTTTGTGGAATCTAAAAATAATACAAATGAACTTATTTACAAAAGAGAAACACAGTCACAGATATAGAAAACAAACTTATGGTTACCACAGGGGGAGAGGGAGGAAGGGATGGACAAATTAGGAATATGGGATTATCAGATACAAACTATTATACATAAAGAGATAAGCACCAAGGATTTACTGTATAGCATAGGGAATTATATTCAATATCTTGTAATAATCTATAATAGAATATAATCTAAAAATATATAACTGAAACACTTTGCTGTACACCTGCAACTAACACAATATTGTAAATCAATGATGCTTCAATTAAAAAAGAAGAACTCTCATCTTTTACAAAGACACACTGAAATATTCACAGAAACTGATTATGATGCCTGAAAGTTTCTTCAAATTGATCTAGGGTGGGTGACGTATAGCTGAAATAAAATTGACCATGGGTTGATAAGAGTTGAAGCCTAACGGCAGGTTATGAGGGATCATTTTATTAGTCTTTCTATATCTGTTTTAATTTAACATTTTGCATTTTAACAAGCTAAGGAAGAAGAAAAATCTACACAGCTTTTGCTGATTTTATTTTCAAGATTTATTCCTTTCCTCTGCCACAGCATTAACTCCCAGCTGGTTTGTAGAACTTATTAAAAATAATTCCTATTTTTATTCCTTTTATTATTAATTTTACTGTACTGGAGACAGAAATATACTGAACAACCATTTTTCTTCAGAACAATGCACTAAATGTGATGGAAACCATAAAACAGGAGCAGCCACTACCTCTTTCCTTGAGAACTTTGAAATCTACTAAGAAAAATAAGTATGTATGTAATAATCTAAATGTGAGAAGAATTTTAACAAGAATAGTTATATGTATAACTGAATCACTTTGCTGTATACCTGAAACTAACACAACATTGTAAATCAAATGAACTCCAATACAAAATAAAATATTTTTAAAAAAGAAAAGTAAGTATATAAATATTTTAGGAGACTGATCTATAACCTTATTAATCACAGTCCTCATTTTTGCACAGTACATTGTATTACAAAATGTGTGACCTACTTATAATCTACTCCATTAGGACTACTGTGAAAGTTAAATGAGAATGTGTTAAAAGCACTCAGCATTGTACCTAGCACATAAGAAATGGTGGCTAAAACACCACCAATCCTTAATCCACGGGTCTTGTTACTAAAACATGGTACCATATTAACATGAAAATTTAGGAAATGGAAGGATGCACAACAGAAGACAGAGAATAGAGCAAACTGTTGTGCTGTTTAAACTGCAGGTAGTCCCTGGAAAAAGTGAATTCTGAACTGACGTTTTCTACAAAGGATGGATGTAGATTGCAGGAGAAGGACATCACTAACCGGAATATTACAAGAGTCAAGATACAGAGACCAGCTACAGCAAATAATTTAATGTAGTTATGTATACTGAAGTAAAGGAAAGTAATAAGAGGTAAAATTGGAGAGGTGGACGGGGGGGGGGGCAAAAAAGAGAAGGATGACATGCCTTGCAGACTCTGTTCAGGATCTGAAGATAACTATTTCAGGGAAAAGTATCAATACTTCTTCCCTACCCATAAGATTTTCTTCAGTGTGAATCTAAAGCATGTATAGTATTTGACTCCTGGTTTCTCTTTACTCAATTACTCATTTCTTCTTTTTGGAGGAATACTGCCCTCTGTGGTCGGTAAATTTAAGAATTAATTGGGACTGCTCAGTGCAGTTCTGCCCTTTTTTATCCCCCTCCCCTCAAGAAGCTGCCTACAGGGGTCCATACCATCTTGTACTCTTCACACGGAGAGTCTGGCACTGGTTCCACACTGCTTCCTCATACAGCCCCAAAGGTAGCCTTCAGCAGTGATGAAGGTGATACTTGGCCTTCATCTACCACCCCTCTATTTTAGTTAAGACTTTATTCAGGACATGGGCTGAGAAGAGGATGCTAATTAGTAGGCCAACTCAAAGACTTCATTAATAATATGAGCAATAGGAACACACTAAAAGTCCTTCGATAGAGGAGATTTTAAAAAGCTTCAAGTAACTTATCCCAGCTATTTTTGTGGAAAGGAGCAGAGATAAGAGCTAATTAAATTAATCTAGTTATAGGAAACAAGGACTGGGCCTACAAGTTTCTATTTTCTAAGACAGAGGCTGGCAAACTTTTTCAGGTAAAGGGCCAGATAAAAATATTTTAGGTTTTCTGGACCACATAACGGTTTTTGTGTAAGTTTTTTAACCCTTTAAAAAAGTAAAAAACTAATCTTAGCTTATGGGATGTACAAAAAAAGGCCATGGGTTATACACAAAAGAGACTGTGAGACATATTTAGCCCATGAGCCATAGTTAGTCCAACTTCTGTCAAGGGGCAATTCTTCTAAACAAGGGATTATGTCCTTGCAAAAACTATAAAACAAATTCCAGTAAGCAAAGATTAGCCAATTTCCGTCAATAAACTCGCTTAGTTAAAATCACTCTGGGGGGACTTCCCTGGTTGCACAGTGGTTAAGAATCTGCCTGCCAATGCAGGGGGCACAGGCTCGAGCCCTGGTCTGGGAAGATGCCACATGCCACAGAGCAACTAAGCCCATGCACCACAACTACTGAGCCTGCGCTCTAGAGCTCACAATCCACAACTACTGAGCCCACGCACTGCAACTACTGCAGGCTGCGTGCCTAGAGCCCGTGCTCTGCAACAAAAGAAGCCACTGCAATGAGAAGCCCGCACATCGCAACAAAGAGTAGCCCCCGCTCACCGTAACTAAAGAAAGCCCATGCACAGCAATGAAGACCCAACGCAGCCAATAAAAATAAATTTATTTATTTAAAAAAAACAAACCCACTCTGGGGCTCTGGCCCTTGCTTCGTAATAGAGTCAGTCCCTCAGATGTTGCTTTTAAAGCCCCTGTACATAATATACACACACATACACATTCTTACAATCACATAGGTTATTGATCAACAAAACAACAATTTTGGAGGCTTGCATATGTGCAATGCTCTGCTAGGAAAGCTTCACTCTTCTCATTGTTGACTAATGCTGACCATCACCTTACGTAGCATTGTGCTGCTAGAGGACTGTAATGTACCTGCTGGTTCAAATGCAAAGTAAAAGAGACTAAATACCACATAAGAAATGAAGATGCAGGGGGACCTTGAAGATGGCGGAAGAGTAAGACGCGGAGATCACCTTCCTCCGCACAGATACACCAGAAATACATCTACACGTGGAACAACTCCTACAGAACACCTACTGAAGGCTGGCAGAAGACCTCAGACCTCCCAAAAGGCAAGAAACCCCCCCACGTACCTGGGTAGGGCAAAATAAAAAAGAATAAGCAGAGACAAAAGGATAGGGACGGGACCTGCACCAGTGGGAGGGAGCTGTGAAGGAGGGAAGGTTTCCACACAATAGGAAGCCCCTTCGCGGGCGGAGACCGCGGGAGGCGGAGGGGGGAGCTTCGAAGCCATGAAGTGCATAGCAACAGGGGTGCGGAGAGCAAAGCGGGGAGATTCCCGCACAGAGGATTGGTGCCGACCGGCACTCACCAGCCCAAGAGGCTTGTCTGCTCACCCACCGAGGCGGGCGGGGCTGCGAGCTGAGGCTCTCGGTCGGAGCGCAGGGAGAGGACTGGGGTTGGCGGCTTGAACATAGCCTGAAGGGGTTAGTGCACCACGGCTAGCCGAGAGGGAGTCCGGGGAAAAGTCTGCACCTGCCGAAGAGGCAAGAGACTTTTTCTTCCCTCTTTGTTTCCTGGTGCGCAAGGAGAGAGGTTTAAGAGCGCTGCTTAAAGGAACTCCAGAGACGGGCGCGAGCCACGGCTAATAAGCGCGGACCCCAGAGACGGGCGGGAGACACTAAGGCTGCTGCTGCCACCACCAAGGGGCCTGTGTGCGAGCACAGGTCACTATCCACACCTCTCTTCCGGAGAGCCTGTGCAGCCCGCCACTGCCAGGTTCCCGGGATCCAGGGACAACTTCCCCGGGAGAACGCACGACGGGCCTCAGGCTGGTGCAACGTCACGCCGGCCTCTGCCGCCGCAGGCCCGCCCCGCATGCAGTGTCCCTCCCTCCCCCCGGCCTGAGTGTGCTAGAGCCCCCGAATCAGCACCTCCTTTAACCCCGTCCTGTCTGAGCAAAAAACAGACGCCCTCCAGCGACCTACACACAGAGGCAGGGCCAAATCCAAAGCTGAGCCCCTGGGAGCTGTGAGAACAAAGAAGAGAAAGGGAAATCTCTCCCAGCAGCCTCAGAAACAGCAGATTAAAGCTCCACAATCAACTTGATGTACCCTGCATCTGTGGAATACATGAATAGACAACGAATCACCCCAAATTGAGGAGGTGGGCTTCGAGAGCAAGTTCTATGATTCTTTCCCCTTTTCCTCTTTTTGTGAATGTGTATGTGTATGCTTCTGTGTGAGATCTTGTCTGCATACCTTTGCTTCCAACATTTGTCCTAGGGTTCTATCCATCCATGGTATTGTAAAAAAAATTTATTCTAAATAATTAATTTTAATAACTTTATTATACTTTACCTTCTTTCTTTCTTTCTTTCTTTCCTTGCTTCCCTCCTTTACACAACGAATCATCCCAAATTGAGGAGGTGGTCCCTGAGAGCAAGATTTATGATTTTTTTCCCCTTTACCTCTTTTTGTGAGGGGGTATCTGTATGCTTCTGTGTAAGATTTTGTCTGTACAGCTTTGCTTCCAACATTTGTCCTAAGGTTCTATCCGTCCCTTTTTGTTTTTTCTAAATAATTATTTTTAATTCAATAACTTTATTATACTTTATTTTATTCTACTGTATCTTCTTTCTTTTTGTCTTTTTTCCTTCCTTCCCTCCTTCCTTCCTTCCTCCCTCCCTCCTTTCTTCTTGCCTTCTTTGCTTCTTTCTTTTCTTCCTTCCTTCCTTCCTTCCCTCATTTCTTTCTTTCTTTCTTTCTTCATACTTCTACTAATTCTCTCTACTTTTTCTCCCTTTTATTCTGAGCCGTGTGGATGAAAGGCTCTTGGTGCTCCAGCCAGGAGTCAGGGCTCTGCCTCTGAAGTGGGAGGGCCAACTTCAGTACCCTGGTCAACAAGAGACCTCCCAGCTTCACATAATATCAAACAGCAAAAATCTCCCAGAGACCTCCATCTTAACACCAGCACCCAGCTTCACTCAATGACCAGCAAGCTACAGTGCTGGACAACCTATGCCAAACAACTAGCAAAACAGGAACACAACCACACCCATTACAGAGAGGCTGCCTAAAATCATAATGAGTCCACAGACACCCCAAAACACACCACCAGACGTGAACCTGCCCACTAGAGAGACAAGATCCAGCCTCATCGACCAGAACATAGGCACTAGTCCCCTCCACCAGGAAGCCTACACAACTCACTGAACCAACCTTACCCACTGGAGACAGACATCAAAAACAGCGGGAACTACGAACCTGCAGCGTGCAAAAAGGAGACCCCAAACACAGTAAGATAAGCAAAATGAGAAGACAGAAAAACACACAGCAGATAAAAGAGCAAGATAAAAATGCACCAGACCTAAAAAATGAAGAGGAAATAGGCAATCTACCTGAAAAAGAATTCAGAATAATGATAGTAAGGATGATCCAAAATCTTGGAAATAGAAGGGACAAAATGCAAGAAACAGTTAACAAGGACCTACAAGAAATAAAGATGAAACAAGCAACGATGAACAATGCAATAAATGAAATTAAAAGTACTCTAGATGGGATCAATAGCAGAATAACTGAGGCAGAAGAATGCATAAGTGACCTGGAAGATAAAATAGTGGAAATAACTACTGCAGAGCAGAATAAAGAAAAAAGAAAAGAAAATGAAAAGAACTGAGGACAGTCTCAGAGACCTCTGGGACAACATTAAACGCACCAACATTCGAATTATAGGGGTTCCAGAAGAAGAAGAGAAAAAGAAAGGGACTGAGAAAATATTTGAAGAGATTATAGTTGAAAACTTCCCTAATATGGGAAAGGAAATAGTTAATCAAGTCCAGGAAGCACAGAGAGTCCCATACAGGATAAATACAAGGAGAAATACGCCAAGACACATATTAATCAAACTGTCAAAAATTAAATACAAAGAAAGCATATTAAAAGCAGCAAGGGAAAAACAACAAATAACACACAAGGGAACCCCCATAAGGTTAACAGCTGATCTCTAGGCAGAAACCCTACAAGCAAGAAGGGAGTGGCAGGACATACTGAAAGTGATGAAGGAGAAAAACCTGCAACCAAGACTACTCTACCCAGCAAGGATCTCATTCAGATTTGATGGAGAAATTAAAACCTTTACAGACAAGCAAAAGCTGAGAGAGTTCAGCACCACCAAACCAGCTTTACAACAAATGCTAAAAGAACTTCTCTAGGCAAGAAACACAAGAGAAGGAAAAGACCTATAATAATGAACCCAAAACAATTTAGAAAACGGTAAAACATACATATCGATAATTACCTTAAATGTAAATGGACTAAATGCTCCCACCAAAAGACACAGATTGGCTGAATGGATACAAAAACAAGACCCTTATATATGCTGTCTACAAGAGACCCACTTCAGACCTAGAGACACATACAGACTGAAAGTAAGAGGATGGAAAAAGATATTCCATGCAAATGGAAACCAAAAGAAAGCTAGAGTAGCAATTCTCATATCAGACAAAATAGACTTTAAAATAAAGGCTATTAGAAGAGACAAAGAAGGACACTACATAATGATCAAGGAATCAATCCAAGAAGAAGATATAACAATTGTAAATATTTATGCACCCAACATAGGAGCACCTCAATACATAAGGCAAATACTAACAGCCATAAAAGGGGAAATCGACACTAACACATTCATAGTAGGGAACTTTAACACCCCACTTTCACCCATGGACAGATCATCCAAAATGAAAATAAATAAGGAAACACAAGCTTTAAATGATACATTAAACAAGATGGACTTAATTGATATTTACAGGACACTCCATCCAAAAACAACAGAATACACATTTTTCTCAAGTGCTCATGGAATATTCTCCAGGATAGATCATATCTTCAGTCACAAATCAAGCCTTGGTAAATTTTAAAAAATTGAAATTGTATCAAGTATCTTTTCCAACCACAACGCCATGAGACTAGACATCAATTACAGGAAAAGATCTGTACAAAATACAAACACATGGAGGCTAAACAATACACTACTTAATAATCAAGTGACCACTGAAGAAATCAAAGAGGAAATGAAAAAATACCTAGAAACAAATGACAATGGAGACACGACGACCCAAAACCTATGGGATGCAGCAAAGGCAGTTCTAAGGGGGAAGTTTATAGTAATACAAGCCCACCTTAAGAAGCAGGAAACATCTCGAATAAACAACCTAACCTTGCACCTCAAGCAATTAGAGAAAGAGAACAAAAAAAACCCAAAGCTAGCAGAAGGAAAGAAATCATAAATTTCAGATCAGAAATAAATGAAAAAAAAATGAAGGAAACAATAGCAAAGATCAATAAAACTAAAAGCTGGTTCTTCGAGAAGATAAACAAAATAGATAAACCACTAGCCAGACTCATCAAGAAAAAAAGGGAGAAGACTCAAACCAACAGAATTAGAAATGAAAAAGGAGAGGTAACAACTGACACAGCAGAAATAAAAAAGAGCATGAGAGATTACTACAAGCAACTCTATGCCAATAAAATGGACAAACTGGAAGAAATGGACAAATTCTTAGAAATGCACAACATGCCAAGACTGAATCAGGAAGAAATAGAAAATATGAGCAGACCAATCACAAGCACTGAATTTGAAACTGTGATTAAAAATCTTCCAACAAACAAAGGCCCAGGACCAGATGGCTTCACAGGCGAATTCTATCAAACATTTAGAGAAGAGCTAACACCTATCCTTCTCAAACTCTTCCAAAATATAGCAGAGGGAGGAACACTCCCAAATTCCTTCTACGAGGCCACCATCACCTTGATACCAAAACCAGACAAGGATGTCACAAAGAAAGAAAACTACAGGCCAATATCACTGATGAACGTAGATGCAAAAATCTTCAACAAAATACTAGCAAACAAAATCCAACAGCACATTAAAAGGATCATACACCATGATCAAGTGGAGTTTATTCCAGGAATGCAAGGATTCTTCAATATATGCAAATCTATCAATGTGATACACCATATTAACAAATTGAAGGAGAAAAACCATATGATCTTCTCAATAGATGCAGAGAAAGCTTTCGACAAAATTCAACACCCATTTATGATAAAATCCCTGCAGAAAGTAGGCATAGAGGGAACCTTCCTCAACATAATAAAGGCCATATATGACAAGCCCACAGCAAACATCATCCTCAATGGTGAAAAACTGAAAGCATTTCCACTAAGATCAGGAACAAGACAAGGTTGCTCACTCTCACCACTCTTACTCACCATAGTTTTAGAAGTTTTAGCCACAGCAATCAGAGAAGAAAAGGAAATAAAAGGAATCCAAATCGGAAAAGAAGAAGTAAAGCTGTCACTGTTTGCAGATGACATACTATACATAGAGAATCCTAAAGATGCTACCAGAAAACTACTAGAGCTAATCAATGAATTTGGTAAAGTAGCAGGATACAAAATTAATGCACAGAAATCTCTGGCATTCCTATATACTAATGATGAAAAATCTGAAAGTGAAATCAAGAAGACACTCCCATTTACCATTGCAACAAAAAGAATAAAATGTCTAGGAATAAACCTACCTAAGGAGACAAAAGACCTGTATGCAGAAAATTATAAGACACTGATGAAAGAAATTAAAGATGATACAAATAGATGGAGAGATATACCATGTTCTTGGATGGGAAGAATCAACATTGTGAAAATGAGTCTACTACCCAAAGCAATCTACAGATTCAGTGCAATCCCTATCAAACTACCACTGGCATTTTTCACAGAATTAGAACCAAAAATTTCACAATTTGTATGGAAACACAAAAGACCCCGAATAGCCAAAGCAATCTTGAGAATGATAAATGGAGCTGGAGGAATCAGGCTCACTGACTTCAGACTGTACTACAAAGCTACAGTAATCAAGACAGTATGGTACTGGCACAAAAACAGAAAGATAGATCAATGGAACAGGAGAGAAAGCCCAGAGATAAACCCACACACCTATGGACACCTTATCTTTGATAAAGGTGGCAGGAATGTACAGTGGAGAAAGGACAGCCTCTTCAATAAGTGGTGCTTGGAAAACTGGAAAGGTACATGTAAAAGTATGAGATTAGATCACTCCCTAACACCATACACAAAAATAAGCTCAAAATGGATTAAAGACCTAAATGTAAGGCCAGAAACTATCAAACTCTTAGAGGAAAACATAGGCAGAACACTCTGACATAAATCACAGCAAGATCCTTTCTGACCCACCTCCTAGAGTAATGGAAATAAAAACAAAAATAAACAAATGGGACCTAATGAAACTTCAATGCTTTTGCACAGCAAAGGAAACCATAAACAAGACCAAAAGACAACCCTCAGAATGGGAGAAAACATTTGCAAAAGAAGCAACTGACAAACGATTAATCTCCAAAATTTACAAGCAGCTCATGCAGCTCAATATTAAAAACACAAACAACCCAATCCAAAAATGGGCAGAAGACCTAAACAGACATTTCTCCAAAGAAGATATACAGACTGCCAACAAACACATGAAAGAATGCTCAACATCATTAATCATTAGAGAAATGCAAATCAAAACTACAATGCGATATCATCTCACACCAGTCAGAATGGCCATCATCAAAACATCTAGAAACAATAAATGCTGGAGAGGGTGTGGAGAAAAGGGAACACTCTTGCACTGCTGGTGGGAATGTGAATTGGTTCAGCCACTATGGAGAACATTATGGAGGTTCCTTAAAAAACTACAAATAGAACTACCATATGACCCAGCAATCCCACTACTGGGCATATACCCTGAGAAAACCAAAATTCAAAAAGAGTCATGTACCAAAATGTTCACTGCAGCTCTATTCACAATAGCCCAGAGATGGAAACAACCTAAGTGCCCATCATCGGATGAATGGATAAAGAAGACCTGGCACATATATACGATGGAATATTAGCCATAAAAAGAAACGAAACTGAGCTATTTGTAATGATGTGGATAGACCTAGAGTCTGTCATACAGAGTGAATTAAGTCAGAAGGAAAAAGACAAATACCGTATGCTAACACATATATATGGAATTTAAGAAAAAAAATGTCATGAAGAACCTAGGGTTAAGACAGGGATAAAGACACAGACCTACTGGAGAACGGACTTGAGGATATGGGGAGGGGGAAGGGTGAGCTGTGACAGGGCGGAGAGAGTCATGGACATATACACACTAACAAACGTAAGGTAGATAGCTAGTGGGAAGCAGCCGCATGGCACAGGGATATCGGCTCGGTGCTTTGTGACCGCCTGGAGGGGTGTGATAGGGAGGGTCGGAGGGAGGGAGAAGCAAGAGGGAAGAGATATGGGAACACATGCATATGTATAACTGATTCACTTTGTTATAAAGCAGAAACTAACACACCATTGTAAAGCAATTATACCCCAATAAAGATGTTAAAAAAAAAAAGAAAAAAAAAAGAAATGAAGATGCAGAAAGGCATAAACTTTATAGTATTATTTTCTTCTGCCAACGTCTTTAGTATAGATGAAACTTTTATATCAAACTGGATATAAAACATGCAATTTCTTATACTTTCATTCACATAAATTTAAAAAGTAGTCTCTCTTCTTGCACAACTATAGTCACTGCATGTAAAAGAAGTTTTTGATACCAAAGAACCAAGACAAACATGTCCCAGAGGGGTTGTTTTTTTTAAACCACAGTCTTTCTAAGGGATTTGCACCCTGCAAAACTGGATGTTTAACTGCAGTTATTTATGATTTATCAGTGTTAAAATGCCTATGGGCTAAATACAAGAAAATAACTTTAGTGTTTTTTATTATTCTCTCAGTCTCATAACTCATATTTGAAGAAATTGAATCTCACATTCCCTTTAGAATTTACCCTTCAGCCAAGACCAAGATTAGAGAAATTTCAGACTGAAGAAAAAGAAACTCTTCAGAAGGTTTAGAGAAATGAACAAAGGAGGGTCCTAACACAAAGCTTTTGTAACCTTAATAAATATATAGAGACTCATGTGTGTACTTTCCCTAAGGGTTGGACACCTTTTCCAGAGAAGAGCCCCTTAGAACTTCTAGTGTCTCCATATGTATTATAGGGCACAAGGAATATCACCTTTTTTTTTTTTTTTTTTTTTTTTTTTTTTTTTTGCGGTACGTGGGCCTCTCACTGTCGTGGCCTCTCCTGTTGCGGAGCACAGGCTCCGGACACACAGGCTCAGCGGCCATGGCTCACGGGCGCAGCCGCTCCGCGGCATGTGGGATCTTCCCGGACCGGGGCACGAACCCGCGTCCCCTGCATCGGCAGGCGGACTCTCAACCACTGCGCCACCAGGGAAGCCCCATCACCTTTGTTTTAATTAATAGGCTTTTTTGAGCAGCTTTAAGTTTATAGAAAAAATAAGTATAGGGAATTCCCATATACCTTCTCTCCTTACCCCAAAACACACAGTTTCCCCTATTATTAATACATTGCATTAGTGTGGAACATTTGTTACAATTGATAAACAATATTGATATATAATTATTAGCTAAAATCCATAGTTTACATTAGGGCCCACTCTTTGTGTTGTATAGTTCTATAGGTTCTGAGAAATGCAGTGTCATACATCCACCATTATTATATCATACAGAATAGTTTCACTGCCCTAAAAAATGCCCTGGGCTTCACCTATTCCCCTCCTCCACCTCCTCCTCCCCATGAATCCCTGGCAACCACTGACCTTTTTACTGTCTCCATAGTTTTGCTTTTTCCTGAATGCTGTATAGTTGGAATCACACAGTCTGTAGCCCTTTCATACTGGCATCCTTCACTTATCAATATAAGTTTTCTCCATGTCTTTTAATGGTTTGATAGGTCATTTCTTTTTATTACTAGCTCTTGTTAAGACAGAAAAAGTAATTCCCAAAGAATTTAAGGTCTTACCAAAAAGTCATTGATTGAAGGATATACAATAATTCTAGGTGAATAGGTGGAGCTTACAAGTAGGGTACACCGTTACCTGCCAAAACTTGTTTTCACAGGTTCTTCATTCAAGTAGTTGATACACAATTTTGTTAGAATTTCCAAATATAACAGTATCCCCAGAATAATGAAAAATGGCAGAAATATAGTTAATACACATTGTCTCTCATTCCAGGTTATGATCAAAGTCAAGCATCACCAGAGCAGAGAGACATAAAGGAGATACATGTGCCTATTTTCAGAGATGTGTCCATTTGCAAATAGGTACAAATAGGCTCTGGAAGTGGAAAAACAACCCATTTTTAATTATGTCTGTGCTATTGTAGAATCCTCACCATCATGTAAGGGAGCTCCATGTTGTGCAGCTTGTATTTCAACACATATTGGTGGAACAAGCACAGGATACTAGTTCCTATTCTGATACTTACTAGTGCTGATTTCAACAAGTCACCTTTCCTCTGTGAGCTTCAGGACCTTCATCTGTAGTGTGGAGAAAACAGTGTTCCCCTCCTGACTCCGAGCTATTGTGAGGATCAAAGGAGACTGAGATGAATAGAGGAGATAAAGGTGATGCCAGGGGCAACACTGACAAACCTCTAAAAGGTTTACTCTGTTGCTGTTGTAATAATAATGTTAATGGTGTTGTTATTTGACTCCCCGTCTTAACCCCTCTTCTATTCCCTGGCACTCAATAAGATGTTGTCAGGGAGATCATCATAAAGGAACCTGCTTAAGCAGGGAAACAAAAGACCCTCTAAACTAGAAAGTAAATCAGCATCATAGGAAAGGACAATAAGTTATGCATCAGAAAAGAAAGTGTCAAAACCTTTCTAAAAGGAAAATTGTCCGTGGTTGCAATGCGTACCCGACATGAACCACTAGGCTTCCAAGATAGCAGACTGGTAGGAAAGGCAGAACACACCTCCTGGTGGCTGAAGGGCAAAGAAGTATCACAACCTAAAAGTCTTCTGCAGGACACTTCACAGCAGCAAGAAAAGGGGGGCATCCTGGCTGAATGCTGAAATGTGGTTAAACCTGGTTTCCTCTTCACTCTAGCTGCAGAATTGCACTGCTCTAACTGGCCCAACAGAGAGCCAACTGTTGAAAGCACAACTCTCCTTAAGTGAGATTGACTCAGATAATCCAAGATGGTCACAGTAACTAAAACAAATTAATTCCTTCCCTTTGGTTTCCTTGGTAGGGGAGGGGTAGGAAGTGTTCCTAACAAAATAACAACAGAGGAATAGCAAACTGTTTAGAACACCCCCACCCCTCTAAAACAGAAAGCCACTGTTAGCCAGAAGGAAGATTTATCTTTGCTGTTTTGGTCTATGATGCTTAGAAATGAAGCTAAAAATCACAGCCTTAACAAATCTAGGAGAGAGCCCAACAGGCGCCAAGCACACCAGGTCAACATGATACCTGGTGTATGTCTGTGCCAAAAAGATATAACTTTACTCTCAAATGCATGTATAACCAAATACTGAAGGTAAATACTGATAGTCTACAAACACCTTCTAAAACAAAGGTAAGAGTTCTAGTCAAAATAGTAGAAATTTATACTTGAATAAGCCATCTGTACTCCAAACACAGAGAAACAGAGTATTAAAATAAAGAAATGAAAAGAGATAGACACAAAACCTAGATAAACACCTCTCTTTAGTGGAAATAAAACAAAATCAAAAAGCAATAAAAACAACAGAGGCCCTGGCCCTGCTGAGTTCTGGTCACAGCGACTGCTCTCGAAGTTCAGCCCTTATTTAAGAAGGTTCCCCTATGAAAAGGGGAACCTGGCTCATTGTTTGAGGACAGGTGCTGGAGGTGCCGTCTAAATACAGTCTTCAGCAAGGGAGCTAAACGAAAACCGTTACCACTTATGGCTTTGATTCTGAGCAAGCTGTGGGATGAGGAGGGTAAGAGGTCACAGACAGAATCTAAAGATCAGGGAAATGAATCAAGCCACACGCTGACTCTGCGACTAGATCTGAAACATCCTATCACATGGAACAAGGAGCCCTGAAATGACAATAAAAACAGAATTATAGGCTAACAATCCAGGGAATAAGAGAAAGTGAGAAGGGGTAGAAAAAAATTTGCCGCAAGCGTTAGAACAAAACAAAACCACACACAACATCAAAACACAGGAGCGGTACCTCACTACACAATTTTATAAAAACCACATGTGGGTAATTTCTTCAAATTTCTTATCTAATTCATGAATTCTGCTGTTTAAACCATTCGTTGTGTTCTTTAGTTAAATAGTAAGGTAAAAATGTTAAGAAATGAGCAGGACAGAATGACAAGTTCTGATGGAATTTCAGAAGGACATTCAGTACTTTTATTCATAGAGAACCAGAGGTCTGTATTATCTGATTCACCTGAGAACCTCTGAGCCATTTTCAACTTAGCCCTTCAATGAACAACTTAAATTTCTTCTCCACTATGAAGGCTTTCTTCCCCACCCATGTCATCTGTCTCTCTTTTAAGCTATTTGTCCAAACCCCGTAATCACATACTTGTCACTCATTCTGTACTTTTCTGTGTTACCGCTTAGAGAGTTGGTTAAGCATATTTCATGAATTCATCTTATTGGAAAATTTTACAACTGAATAGTTCTCATTATATAAATTCCACTGGGTAGAAAGGAAAAATAAGGGGAGAGTGGAGGTAGGTGGAGGGTAAGCAGTCAGTGAAAAGTCACTCATAACAAATGACAGGGAATATCATCCTAAGAGGGGAAAGGAAATGCAAGCCTCTAAAAATAACTTACTAAAGATCCAGAAGAAAGGAGAATAACCTGGAGGAGAAGATGACAGAATATGGGTTTTGAAGAGACAGGATGGAGGAAAGGGTGTGATAAAGTTTTACAAGTAAATATAAAAATGTAACAACTAAATGTAGTTGACTCCATGGAAAATAAAATTAGAGATGTGGAAGCCAAAATTGAGAACCTCTCTTAGAATGTGCGAGAAAAGATTTTTATAAGTAAAAATGGAAAGATAACACCCAGGCAACAGATATGTAACATAACAACTTTGTGAAGGGACACTAATGATGGGAATAGAGGAACAGGCAAGAAAAACTTTCTTGGTTGAAAAAAAAATCAAATATGTAAATTAAAGGACTCATTACTTTCCAGTCAAAATCAATCTGGACTCTCACTGGGCTACAATCAATATGTCCACAGGCTGTGTTCCTTTTTGGAGGCTCTACAGGAAAATGTTTCCTTGCCGTTTTCAACGTCTAGAATTCACCCACGTTCCTTGGCTTGTGCTTCCCCTTTCCCCCACACCTTTCCTCTATCTTCAAGCCAGCAATGGCAGTCTAAATCCTTCTCCCACCTCAGCACATCACTCTAACTACTCTTCTGCCTCTGTCTTCCACTTTTAAGAATGCTTGTGGTGATATTGGCCCCATCTTGACCATCCAAACTATCTCCCTATTTTAAGGTCAGCTAATTAGCAACTTTACTTCTATCTGTGACTTAAACTGCACTTTGCCATACAGGGTAACGTATTCACAGGTTCTGGGGATTAGGAAGTGGACATCTTTTTTTGCGGGGGTGGGGGGGAATTATTCTGCCTACCACAGCCTCCTAATACAGTTTGCTTCACTGTGTTTGAGAATCTGTACTCATGCTGTACCTGATTTAATTTAGCTGATACTCTCCTAAACATCTGAGCTATCTTCTGTTTAGTCTTTCAACATTTACCTTATAATTCTTCCTCACATTGAAACCTTTCTTGACACTTCCACAATCCTATCTCCCTTTTAAACTTATGATCTCAACCAAATATTCACATAACTTTTGAATAATTCTATAATTTACTGTGTTACTTTAATAATTCTGTTTTGTGTATACTGATCTCCAAATAAACTTTAATCTCCATGGAGAAAAATATGTTCACAAAGCATTTCTAAAAGCATACCTCATTTTATTGCAGTAACCCTGCTAGAGCAAGACCACCTGCACAATTTTTCCAACAGCATTTTCTCACTTCTTGTCTCTGCATCACATTTTGGTAATTCTCATACTATTTCAAACTTTTTCATTATTATTATATTTGTCATGATGATCTGTGATCACTCATATTTGATTTGACTGTTGTAATTGTTTTGGGGCACCACAACACGCATATAAGACATCAAACTTAATGGAAGTGTTATGTGTGTTCTGACTGCTCCATCAGGCTGTTCCCTGTCTCCCTCCCTCTCCTCTGGCCTCCCCATTCCCTGAGATACTACAATATTGAAATTAGGCCAGTTAATAATCCTACAATGGCCTCTAAGTGTTCAAGTGAAAAGAGGAGTCGCACACTTCTCACTTTCAATCAAAAGCTAGAAATGATTAAGTTTAGTGAGGAGTTATGTTAATGCCCAAGATAAGCTGAAAGCTAGGCCTCTTGTACCAAACAGTTAGCTAAGCTGTGAATGCAAAGAATAAGTTCTTGAAGGAAAGTAAAAGTGCTACTTCAGTGAACACATGGATGATGAGAAAGCAAAACAACCTTATTGCTGATATGGAGAAAGTTTTAGTGGTCCAGATGGAAGATAAAACCAACCACAACATTCCCTTGAACCAAAGCCTAATCCACAGCAAGGTCCTAACTTTCTTCAATTCTATGAAGGCTTGGAGAAATGAGGAAGCCACAGAAAAGTTTGAAGCTTGCAGAAGTTGGTTCATGAGGTTTAAGGATAGACACCATCTCCATAACTTCAAAGAGCAAGGTGAAGCATAAAGTGCTGATGTAGAGGCAGCAGCAAGTTTTCCAGAAAATCTAGGTAAGATAATTAATGAACGTGGCCACACTAAACAACAGATTTTCAATGTAGACAGTCTTATTGGAAGAAGATGTTATCTAGGATTTTCATAGCCAATGAGGTGAAGTCAATGCCTGGCTTCAAAGCTTTAAAGGAATAGCTGACTCTCTTGTTAGAAGCCAATGCAGCTAGTGACTTTAAGTTGAAGCCAATGATCATTTACCGTTCTTAAAATCCTAGGGTCCTTAAGAAATATGCTAAATCTGCTCTGCCTGTGCTCTACACATGGAACAACAAAGCCTGGATAACAGCACATCCATTTATAACATGGTTTACTGAATATTTTCAGCTCACTGTTGACACCTACTGCTCAGAAAAAAAAAGATTCCTTTCAGAATATTACCGCTCACTGACGATGCACCTGGTCACCCAGGAGCTCTGAGGGAGATGGACAATGAGATTCTTGTTGTTTTCATGCCTGCTAACATCACATCCATGCTGTAGCCCATGGACTAAAGAGTAAATTTCAACTTTCAAGTCTTATTCTTAAGAAACGTATTTTGTAAGGCTATGGCTGACATAAATAATGGTTCCTCTGATGGATCTGGGCAAACCACGTTGAAAACCTTCTGCAAACTATTTACCACTCTACATGCCCTTATGAACATTTTTGATTCATGGGAAGAAGTCAAAATATTAACATTAATAGGAGTTTGGAAGAAGTTGATTCCAACCTTCAGGAATGATTTGGAGGGATTCAAGACTTCAGTGGAGGAAGTAACTGCAGATGTGGTGGAAACAGCAAGAAAACTAGAATGAGAAGTGGAGCCTGAAGATGTGACTGAATTGCTACAATCTCATGATAAAACTTAATGCGGACTTTCTTCTCATGGATTAGCGAAGAAAGTAGTTTGTTGAGTTGGAATCTACTCTAGGTGAAGATGCTGTGAAGATTGTTGCAATGACAACAAAGGATTTAGAATATTATATAAACTTAGTTGATAAAGCAGCAACAAGGTTTGAGAGGATCGACTCTAATTTTTAAAGATATCCTACTGTGGGTAAAATGCTATCCAACAGCATTGCACACTACAGACAAATCATCATGAAGGGAGGAGTCAATCAATGCAGCGAATTTCATTGTCTTATTTTAAGAAATTGTCACAGCCACCCCACCCATCAACAACTTGATCAGTCAGCAGCCATCAAGACCCTCCACCAGCAAAAAGATTACAACTCGCTGAAGGCTCAGATGATGTTAGCATTTTTTAGCAATAAAGTATTTTTTATTTAAGGTATGCACATTGTTTTTTAGACATAATGCTCTATTGCACACTTAATAGACTACAATATAGTATAAAGATAACCTTTATAGGCAGTAGGAAAAATAAAATTCATGTGACTTGCTTTGCTGCCATAGTTGTGTTATTGTTGCAGTCTAGAACTGAAACTGAAATATCTTCGAGGTATGCCTGTGGTAATATGAGTAAATTATTATAAAATGGTATAAGGTTTTTTAAAAAATTGAAAGCAAAATTGAATATGCAGTATCACATAATCATTGAAGAAAGCTCAGAGAAATATGATTGGGACATTAACAAAATTAGCTCATAGAAATGGAAGTGTATCTCTTTTTTATAATACTTAGTTTTCTCAGCGTTCTGCACTGTGTCAGATGAGGCTCATATCCTTTCTGCCCACCTCTGAGTTCACATGTAGCTACAGCAGATAATTCCCAAATTGCTGACATCCCAACCTCAAGGCCTCCAACTTCTCTGCCCAAGGGTTTTCTCTGGCTCCTTTGCAACTTGCTTAACCGACATGCAAAACCTTCTAGAAAGACCAGGGCGTCAGTGATGGGCAACCCAGAACCAATGAGAGATACGGGTGGGGGATAAAGACCTCAGCTTCTCTGTCCCATAGCACGTCTGAGGCACAGTCTATACAGTTCCCCAGAAGCCCTCTCCAGGGAGTGAGCCACAGTTGCCCACAGTGGTAACAAATTCGTTCATGCACACTTTATTGGTTTTTCATTCTTCCATGTTTCCCTTTCCCCATTTTGTTTCTTTTGTTAACTGAGATCACTTTCTATAGTTGTAGGAAAACAGCTCAGCTGTGGCACCTGGCAATCTTGCAGGTATCCCTATAGGTAAAGGCTTGAACTGCAACACAGCCATTTAAGTGGAGAACTTTGTATTCTATCTAGCACACTAGAGGATGGGAGGTCTTATAAGGAGCTGATATGAGGCTATCTTGAACTCACCTTCCAACTGACTACGGTAAGATGATTTCCCACCACTTTCTGCATTCTGATGAGGCATGGAACCTTCTGCTCTGGCCCCATCAGACTAGAGCTGCAGAATATAAACTGCCAGTAGCAGTCTAGGCTTGGACCACAACTCATGTTACAGTCTCCTGGGTCCTTTTCCTTCATTGTATGGGACAAGGATCAAGGGGAGTTGACTCCTCTGGCTTATTCTTCCTCTTGCTGTGTAGGTAAGTAATCAACTCTCTGATCTAAAAGTGGCTCATTGTATCTCTACCATTTGGCTCATCAGGCTTCAGCTTTGCCATCTGTTCTATGTGTGAGCAGAACACCCACACCCAAGTCCTTGTCTCAGTGTCTGCATTTGGAGGAACTAAAATCAAGATAAGGAAATAGCACTTTTATAATTGGTCATGATACGGTCTTTAAAAATCTGAATAAAAACATAACATACAGATTTGAATTTGTAAAGAGAGTGTATGTGAATGTGTGAAAGCAAAGCCAAAAGGAAGAAAATCCCCAAAATGTAAACAAATAATTCTATCTAGGCAGAAGGATTATTATGAATTTTATTTTTTCTATCTACATTTCATAGTTTCTAAACTTTGCATCATGAACATTATTGCTTTTATAATTGAAACAAAAAACTTTCTTTAAAAAATTGGGAAGAATATTTGAAATATACAAGGTAAGAGTGCTTATATGAAAACATGTAGATGTTTTCTATGTCACCATATAAAATGTAACTATTCTAAAATAAAAGTGGACAAAGACCCTCTTGCACTGTTGGTGGGAATGTGAATTGATATAGCCACTAGGGAGAACAGTATGAAGGTTCCTTAAAAAACTAAAAATAGAACTACCATACGACCCAGCAATCCCACTACTGGGCATATACCCTGAGAAAACCATAATTCAAAAAGAGTCATGTACCACAATGTTTATTGCAGCACTATTTACAAGCCAGGACATGGAAGCAACCTAAATGTCCATCGACAGATGAACGGATAAAGAAGATGTGACACATACATACAATGGAATATTACTCAGCCATAAAAAGAAATGAAATTGAGTTATTCGTAGTGAGGTGGATGGACCTAGAGTCTGTCATACAGAATGAAGTGAGTCAGAAAGAGAAAAACAAATACTGTACATAACACATATATATGGAATCCAAAAAAAAAACAATGAACAATCACAGAAAGAGACACAAGATGAAAAGGCAAAGGGCTACATCCCTGATGAAGGAACAAGATAAAACCCATGAAAAACAACTAAATAAAATGGAGATAGGCAATCTTCCAGAAAAAGAATTCAGAATAATCATAGTGAAGATGATCCAGGGCCTAGAAAAAAGAATGGAGGCAAAGATATAGAAGATGCAAGAAATGTTTAACAAAGATCTAGAAGAATTAAAGAACAAACAGAGGTGAACAATACAATAACTGAAATGAAAACTACACTAGAAGGAATCAATAGCAGAATAACTGAGGCAGAAGAATGGATAAGTGACCTGGAATACAGAATGGTGGAATTCTCTGCTGTGGAACAGGATAAAGAAAAAAGAATGAAAAGAAATGAAGACAGCCTAAGAGACCTCTTGGACAACATTAAACGCAACAACATTCGCATTGTAGGGGTCCCAGAAGGAGAAGAGAAAGGACCCGAGAAAATATTTGAAGAGATTATAGTCGAAAACTTCCCTAATGTGGGAAAGGAAATAACCACCCAAGTCCAGGAAGCACAGAGAATCCCATACAGGATAAACCCAAAGAGAAACACACCGAAACACACAGTAATCAAACTGGCAAAAATTAAAGACAAATTATTGAAAGCAGCAAGGGAAAAACCACAAATAACATACAAGGGAATTTACATAAGGTTAACAGCTGATTTCTCAGCAGAAACTCTACAAGCCAGAAGGGAGTGGCATGATAGCCTTAAAGTGATGAAAGGGAAGAAACTACAACCAAGAATACTCTACCCAGCAAGGATTTCATTCAGATTCAATGGAGAAATCAAAAGCTTTACAGACAAGCAAAAACTAAGAAAATTCAGCACCGCCAACCAGCTCAACAAGAAATGGTAAAGAAACTTCTCTAAGTGGGAGACACAAGAGAAAAAAAGGACCTACAAAAACAAACCAAAAACAATTAAGAATATGGTAATAGGAACATACATACTGATAATTACCTTAAACGTGAATGGATTAAATGCTCCAACCAAAAGACACAGGCACTGCTGAATGGATACAAAAACAAGACCCATATATATGCTGTCAACAAGAGACCCACTTCAGACCTAGGGACACATACAGACTGAAAGTGAGGGGTTGGCACAAGATATTCCATGCAAATGGAAATCAAAAGAAAGCTGGAGTAGCAATACTCATAGCAGATAAAATAGACTTTAAAATAAAGAATGTTACAAGAGAGAGGAAGGACACTATGTAAAGATCAAGGGATCAATCCAAGAAGAAGATATAACAATTGTAAATATACGTGCACCCAACACAGGAGCAACTCAATACATCAGGCAACTGCTAAGAGCTCTATAAGAGGAAATCGACAGTGACACAATAATAGTGGGGGACATTAACACTTCACTTACACCAATGGACAGATCATCCAAAAAGAAAATAAATAAGGAAACACAAGTTTTAAATGACACAACAGACCAGATAGATTTAATTGATATTTATAGGACATTCCATTCAGAAACAGCAGATTACACTTTCTTCTCAAGTGTGCATGGAACATTCTCCAGGATAGATCACATCTTGGGTCACAAATCAAGCCTCAGTAAATTTAAGAAAACTGAAATCTTACCAAACATCTTTTCTGACTACAACGCTATGAGATTAGAAATCAATTACACGGAAAAAAACGTAAAAAACACAAACACATGGAGGGGAAACAATACATTACTAAATAACCAAGAGATCACTGAAGAAATCACACAGGAAATCGAAAAATACCTAGAGACAAATGATAATGAAAACACAACGATCCAAAACCTATGGGATACAGCAAAAGCAGTTCTAAGAGGGGAGTTTATACTATACAAGCCTACCTCAAGAAACAAGAAAAATCTCAAATAAAAAATCTAACGTTACACCTAAAGGAACTAGAGAAAGAAGAATTAACAAAACCCAAAGTTAGAGGAAGGAAAGAAATCATAAACATCAGAGCAGAAATAAATAGAAACAAACAAACAAAAAAACAATAGCAAAGGTCAAAAAAATTAAAAGCTGGTTCTTTGAGAAGATAAACAAAATTGACAAACCATTAGCCAGACTCATCAAGAAAAAGAGAGAGGACTCAAATCAATAAAATTAGAAATGAAAAAGGAGCAGTTACAACAGACATGGCAGAAGTACAAAGTATCCTAAGAGACTACTACAAGCAACTCTATGCCAATAAAATGGACAACCTGGAAGAAATGGACAAATTCTTAGAAAGGTAGAACCTTCCAAGACTGAACCAGGAAGAAATAGAAAATATGAACAGACCAATCAGAAGTAATGAAATTGAAACTGTGATTAAAAATCTTCCAACAAACAAAAGTCCAGGACCAGATGGCTTCACAGGTGAATTCTACCAAACATTTAGAGAAGAGCTAACATCCATTCTTCTCAAACTCTTCCCAAAAAATTGCAGAGGAAGGAAAACTCCCCAACTCATTCTGAGGCCACCATCACCCTGATACCAAAACCAGACAAAGATACTACAAAAAAAGAAAATCACAGACCAATATCATGGATAAATATAGATGCAAAAATCCTCAACAAAATACTAGCAAACAGAATTGAGCAACACATTAAAAGGATCATGCACCAGGATCAAGTGGATTTATCCCAGAGTTGCAAGGATTCTTCAATATATGCAAATCAACTAATGTGAAAAACCATATTAAGAAATTGAAGAATAAAAACCATATGATTATCTCAATAGATGCAGAAAAAGCTTTTGACAAAATTCAACACCCATTTATGATAAAAATTCTCCAGAAAGTGGGCATAGAGGGAACCTCCTTCAACATAATAAAGGCCATATATGACAAACCCACAGCAAACATCATTCTCAATGGTGAAAAACTGAAAACATTTCGTCTAAGATCAGGAACAAGACAAGGATGTCCACTCGCACCACTATTATTCAACATAGTTTTGGAAGTCCTAGCCACAGCAATCAGAGAATAAAAAGAAATAAAAGGAATACAAATTGGAAAAAAAGAAGTAAAACTGTCACTGTTTGCAGATGGCATGATACTATACACAGAGAATCCTAAAGATGCCACCAGAAAACTACTAGAGCTAATCAATGAAGGTAATAAAGTTACAGGATACAAAATTAATGCACAAAAATCTCTTGCATTCCTATACACTAATGATGAAAAATCTGAAAGAGAAATTACGGAAACACTCCCATTTACCATTGCAACAAAAAGAATGAAATACCTTGGAATAAACCTACCTAGGGAGACAAAAGCCCTGTATGCAGAAAACTATAAGACACTGAAGAAAGAAATTAAAGATGATACCAACAGATGGAGAGATATACCATGTTCTTGGATTGGAAGAACCAATATTGTGAAAATGAATATACTACCCAAAGCCATCTACAGATTCAATTCAATCCCTATCAAATTACCAATGGCATTTTTTACGGAACTAGAACAAAAACTCTTAAAATTTGTTTGGAGACACAAAAGACCCCAAATAGCCAAAGCAGTCTTGAGGGAAAAAAACATTGCTAGAGGAATCAGACTCCCTGACTTCAGACTATACTACAAAGCTACAGTAATCAAGACAATATTGTAGTGGCACAAAAACAGAAACATAGATCAATGGAACAAGATAGAAAGCCCAGAGAAAAACCCACGCACCTATGGTCAACTAATCTATGACAAAGGAGGCAAAGATATACAATGGAGAAAAGACAGTCTCTTCAATAAGTGGTGCTGGGAAAACTGGACAGCTACATGTAAATGAATGAAATTAGAACACTCCCTAACACCCTACACAACAATAAACTGAAAATGGATTAGAGACCTAAAATTAGAACACTCCCTAACACCCTACACAAAAATAAACTCAAAATGGATTAGAGACCTAAATGTAAGACCGGACACTCTGAAACTCTTAGAGGCAAACACAGGATGAACACTCTTTGACATAAATCACAGAAAGGTATTTTTTGATCCACCTCCTAGAGCAATGGAAACAAAAATAAACAATTGGGACATAATGAAATTTCAAAGCTTTTGCACAGCAAAGGAAACCATAAACAAGATGAAAATACATCCCTCAGAATGGGAGGAAATATTTTCAAATGAATCACTGAACAAAGGATTAATCTCCAAAATATATAAACAAACAAACAAACAAAAAATATATATAAACAGCTCAAGCAGCTCAATATTAAAAAAACAAACCCAATCCAAAAATAGGCAGAAGACCTAAATAGACATTTCTCCCAAGAAGACATACAGATGGCCAAGAAGCACATGAAAAGCTGCTCAACATCACTAATTATTAGAGAAATACAAATCAAAACTACAATGAGGTATCACCCCACACCAGTTAGAATGGGCATCCTCAGAAAATCTACAAACAACCAATGCTGGAGAGGGTGTGGAGGAAAGGGAACGCTCTTGCACTGTTGGTAGGAATGTAAATTGATACAGCCACTGTGGAGAACAGTGTGGAGGTTCCTTAAAGAACTAAAAATAGAATTACCATATGACCCAGCAATCCCACTACTGGGCATATACCCAGAGAAAACCATACTTCAAAAAGACACATGCACCCCAATGTTCATTGCAGCACTATTTACAATAGCCAGGTAATGGAAGCAACCTAAATGCACATCAACAGATGAATGGATAAAGAAGATGTGGTACATATATATAATGGAACATTACTCAGACATAAAAAGGAACGAACTTGGGTCATTTGTAGGGATGTGGATGCATCTATAGACTGTCATACAGTGTGAAGTCAGAAAAAGAAAAACAATTATCGTATATTAACACATATATGTGGAACCTAGAAAATGATGAACCAGTTTGCAGAGCAGAAACTGAGCCACAGATGTAGAGAACAAATATATGGACACCAAGGGGAGAAAATGGCAGGGGGTGGGGATGGTGGTGTGATGAATTGGGAGGTTGGGATTGACATGTATACACTGATGTGTATAAAATGGATGACTAATAAGAAATAAATAATTTTTTTTTTTAAAAAAAAGAGAATTTGGAGAGGGGAGGGATACTTAGGGAGTTTAGGATTAAAAAAAAAAAAAGGTCATGAAGAACCTAGGGGCCGGACGGGAATAAAGACACAGACCTACTAGAGAATGGACTTGAGGACATGGGAAGGGGGAAGGGTAAGCTGGGACAAAGTGAGAGAGTGGCATGTACATATATACACTACCAAATGTATAACCAATATCTAGTGGGAAGCAGCCGCACAGCACAGGGAGATCAGCTTGGTGCTTTGTGACCACCTAGAGGGGTGGGATGGGGGGGGGGGGAGGGAGGGAGATGCAAGAGGAAAGAGATATGGGGATATATGTATATGTATAGGTGATTCACTTTGTTATAAAGCAGAAACTAACACACCACTGTAAAGCAATTATACTCCAATAAAGATGTTAAAAATAAAAGAGACAAAAAAAAAGTTGACAAGACATGAACAAGCTAATCACAAAAGAAATATAAATGCTAATGAACATGTGCACGGAAGTTCAACCTTAATCAGAGTATCATTAATCAATTAGACAAAAATTAATAATGAGATGTGATTGTTTGCTAATAAATTGGCAAATTAAATGATCATATCTTATGTTAGCATGGGTGCAGTGGAATAAGCACGCTCATATACTACTGTTAAGAATATAAACAGATCCAAATTCCTGGAGGCATTTTACAAAACCTTACAAATGTCCGTTCTCTTAACATGGTGATACCATGAAAAAGAATTTTCCTCTGAAAAAAATCAGAGATACTCACAAAAAGTTCTGCACAAAAGTGTTATTTGTAAGTGATGGGATTATTATGCATGATTTTTATTTTCATTTTTAAAGTTTTCTATAGTTTTCAAATATTTTCACTGAAATGTACAGCCATTATAAGTAGAAAAACAAAGTAAATTTATTTTCTATTTTAAAAGATATGAACCAACCATTAAACTCCACAGAAAAAGCACCACCCTTTTGCTTTTCCTACTTTCATTCCACTAATGTGTACAAGGATGATACATACGAGTGAACTAATTTGCCAGGACAGGCCATGGGCAGAGAGAAAATGTAACTTCCTATTTGTTTCTGTGCCTTGACATGAAATCGACATGGCTTTTCTCTAAAATCAGAAGATGGAATGACTTGGCAGCAGATGAACTGAAGGCAATTTTCTCTCTCTCTGGGTCACAATGCTCAGTTACATTTCAGATGTCACCTACAGGCTCTTTCTGCATTAACAACTGCTTATTTACCATCACTAAAACATATAATGGATATAGCCAACTACTACAAGAAATAGATTAGCACATGCTTCATTCTTCACACAATAAATGTTAACATTGAAACTATGACGAGGAGGAAAATAATGAAGTTTTCTTCTTAGAACATGATAGTTTTGACTTTAAGAACTAGAACATTTTAATGTCAACTCCCTTCATTTGATAGATTGGGTCTTTTTTGTTCTTACTAACACAGTACTTAGATATTTTGAATTAATGTTAAGATACTCAACCCCTGGAACATGAAGGGACTTTCTTGCATTTTCCAATAAGAAAAAATAATCTAACAATGTCTTAGTCAAATCAGCAATTTCTCATACTTTAAAAGTGCCATATTCCAGCAACTCTAAGATGCCATAACTTGTTAAGATGCACCATTATCCTTGGTACCATAGAGAAACACTGCCAAGTAAATGATGAGAAAGTACATATCTCAATTATAAGATGCATACCAATTTCAGAGGTGTTCAAAGTTGTGGGGAGGTGAGTGCATTTGAGAATCAAACTAAGCAGGGTTCTGGTGTTTCAGCTACAGCCTGGGGGCAGGGCTCATTCATTTGGTTAATTTTCTGTATTCTGATTTCTGAAAGGAACTGCCAAGTTTGTAAACATATTCAAAGCTTAACTATTCAAAAACTACCTGTAGAAAGTGAGATTTAAAGTCCCTACCATGGTATATTGCCTACAATTAGTGATGTGCTGGAGCCAGGCTCAGACCAGGATAATTAAGCAGGTTGTTAAATTGTCAAGACTCTTGTAAGCCAGTAGTTAAAGCCAACTATTAAAAAATTAAATTGTATTAACTTGAAATTAAATAGATTATATTAAAAACCAAGGTAATAAATACTCAGAACGTATCACCTCCTAATTATTTTACTATATCTGTGCCCTAAAGATTATTTATGTCCAATGTATCTGTACAGCAGAAATACTAAATAATGGTGAGCCACTGCACATCTCTTTCCAATTCTGCATTCAGTGGGGTCCTTGATAGCTTGAAATCAGCCAGGTGGGAGTATCTGCACCATGGAAATCGGCAAATATTACAAATCAGGCATTCCCCACCCCCCAGAAAGTCCACTATTAAACATTTACTAACACATCACTGCCTACAATAACAAAAATAATAAAACGTTAGGCTCTAAAATGGATACACTAGCTACATATTACACATAGATTTATATGTATACAAATGAAATCAGTGCTCATGCAGCTCTATATCAAAAAAACAAACAACCCAATAAAAAAATGGGCAGAAGATCTGGACATTTCTCCAGAGAAGACATACAGATGGTTAAAAAGTACATGAAAAGATGCTTAACATCACTAATTATCAGAGAAGTGCAAAGCAAAACTACAATGAGGTATCACATCATACCAGTCAGAATGGCCATCATCACAATGTCTACAAACAATAAATGCTGAAGAGGGTGTGGAGAAAAGGGAACCTCCCTACACTGTTGGTGGGAATGTAAATTGTTACAGCCACTATGGAGAACAGTATGGAGGTTCCTTGAAAAACTAAACATAGAGCTACCATATGATCCAGCAATCCCAATTCTGGGCATATATCTGGAGAAAACCATACTTTGAAAAGATACATGCACCCCAGTGTTTACTGCAGCACTATTTACAATAGCCAAGACCTAGAAATAACCTAAATGTCCATCAATAGAGGAACGGATAAAAAAGGTGTGATATGTATATACAATGGAATATTACTCAGCCATCAAAAAGAATGAAATAATGTCATTTGCAGCAACATGAATGGACCTGGAGATTATCACACTAAGTGAAGCAAGTCAGACAAAGACAAATATCATATATCACTTGTATGTGGAATCTAAAAAAATGATATAAATGAACTTATTTATAAAACAGAAACAGAGTCACAGACTTAGAAAACAAATTTATTGTTACCAAAGGGGAAAGATGGGGGGGAGGGATAAATTAGGAGGTTGGGATTAACATATACACACTACTATATATAAAATAATCAACAAGGACCTACTGTATAGCACAGGAAACTCTACTCAGTGCTCTGTAATAACCTATATGGGAAAAAGAATCTGAAAAAGAATAGATATATGTATATGTATAACTAAATCACTTTTCTGTACACCTAAAACTAACAGAACATCGTAAATCAACTGTACTCCGATATAAATTTTTTTTTAAATGAAAGCAGTGGATCATAGAAAGAATAAGAGGCAAGGAAGCTAAAGAGAATGATCAAAAATCTAAACATTGACCTTAAAACAAATTGAAAAGCTTTCAAATACATATATATATTGATTATATGTGATAATATGATTTGTATTATCAGAATTATTCAGGGGAAAAAAAGGTTATTTTAGTTTTCAGTGTTTAAATTTCAATATTCAAACGCCTGAATGACCTTCTTACTTTGCTTAATAAAATGCAGAATGCTACATATTGTAATTTTTTACCATACGGAACCTCTAATTTGAGTGGGATTACAATTTACCCATAGTTCCCCAATAAATGAGAGACAATATTACTCTCATTTTGCAATGACGATAACCTGGCATGAATTTGACTGTATAATGTTGCCCCCAGAATGACCCCACTTATCTACAAACCAGTGAAATCCAACTGGGTCAAATAAAATTTGTATGCTGAACACCGATGGCTGAAGCAACAAACTTTTAAAATTTTCTGCCATTTCATGAAGAGTGACATTAAGTGATTTCTGTATAAAATAGTTTAAAAAATGATCTTATTAAATGTCAAAGACTGCAGTTCACTGTCCTTTGCCTCCTCCTGTCTGAGGACTCGGGTAACCTGAGGAGGTTTATTTATGAGAATTCATGTAAATCCCATTAACCTCTTCTTAATACCCTATGGTACTTTAGAAAGAATATATTTTATTTTATTTGCATTTACATAATACAGTTTGATACTCTCATATTGTATAATCTTATTTCCTCAGTTCACTTTTTACGAGAGAAACGAATTGTTTGCAGCTTTTCTACAAAAGAGACCCTATGTGAACCATACCCAAATAACTTGCAGAGAACTGGTTGCCATGGCTATACAGAAAAAGTAAGACACAGTTGCTAATAGGAATGTTGAAAAGTCTGATTTCCAACCTGGACTGATGAGACAAGATTTTTGATCATAAAATTAATGGAGCCAAGGCATCATCCAACTCTGATCCAAAGAACCAAGGGCAAATACTCCTTTTCATAATTTTTTTAATAAAGAGCATGTGAACATTTATAACTAAACTGTTAAAAAATTATAGAGATATCAATGTCACCTGCATTTGACTCTGTCTTCTTCATTCTCTAACAATGTTGCTTTTTCCTCCTTAATGTAGCTCAAGTTTTCACTATGGATTATTTCTGAGCCTAGAGTTATTAAACACTGGGTTTGTCAGTGTGAACAAAAGAAAATAAAAGAGTGACTGAGCATGACCCCTTCAAGAAATGTCAGCAAGCCTTTGTTTCTGGGACAACGTCATTAAGGGTCATGAGTATGTTGTGGTAAGAAGTTTGGCATTCCTTTGTAAGGCCAACAAGAATCACCAATATTATTCTTAAATATGGCACAATTTTTTTTAATGCTGTAGAAGCATCAGTTTGGCAGCTGAGCAAAAATGTTTTAGAGAGAAAAGTTTGCCTGAATCAAGGGTACCAACTTCTGAAGGCACAACTAAACTGCAGTAATTTAAGTGAGAGACAGAAAGACCTTGCACTGTGAAGTGGACTTCAAGAATCATAACATAAACACTACTGTTTTCCATTTTAAAAGTCCAGTCATACTTGTGATGATAATATAAGAGCTTTGTAGTTTTACCAAGGCTTAACGAGGTATGGGTCTCCAATAGAAAAAGGGGCAGAAGACCTAATAGACATTTCTCCAAAGAAGACATACAGATGGCCAAGAAGCACATGAAAAGCTGCTCAACATCACTAATTATTAGAGAAATGCAAATCAAAAGTACAATGAGGTATCACCTCACACCAGTTAGAATGGACATCATCAGAAAATCTATAAACAACAAATGCTGGAGATGGTGTGGAGAAAAAGGAACCCTCTTACACTCTGCAGGAATGTAAGTTGGTGCAGTCACTATGGAGAAAGTATGGAGGTTCCTCAAAAAACTAAAAATAGAGTTGCCATATGATCCAGCAATCCCACTCCTGGGCATATATCTGGACAAACTTTTAATTCAAAAGGATACATGCAGCCTTATGTTCATAGCAGCACCATTCACAATAGCCAAGACATGGAAACAACCTAAATGTCCATCAACAGATGAATGGATGCAAATGGATGCTGACATTTGCAGCAACATGGATGGACCTAGAGATTATCACACTAAGTGAAGTAAGTCAGAAAGAGAAAGATAAATACTATATGATATCACTTGTATGTGGAATATAAAATATGACACAAATGAACTTATCTACAAAACAGAAACTGACTCACAGACACAGAGAACAGACTTGTGGTTGCCAAGGGGAAGGGGGGGTGAGGGAGGGATGGAATGGGAATTTGGGATTAGTAGATGGCAAACTATTATATATAGAATGGATAAACAGCAAGGTCCTACTATATAGCACAGGGAACTATATTCAATATCCTGTGATAAACCATAATAGAAAAGAATATTAAAAAGAATGCATATATATGTATAACTAACTCACTTTGCTGTATAGCAGAAATTAACAGAACATTGTAAATCAACTGTACTTCAATAAAAAATAAAATAATTAAAAAATAATTTAAAGATTTACGGGTCTCTATGGCACTGCCTCCCCACCTCATACTCCTCTAGAAACTTCTCCCTGCACCACACACACCTCTGCAGGACGTAGATGCTCCCCCATTTCAAGAATTTATTTCTTGGCAAGCAGCCCAGGCAAGCCAGTCTGCCCTTTCCAGTCCCTGGAATTCTGGAGAATAACATTTTCTCCATCTTATTACATATACACCTGTATTTCTACTCTCTGGGTATAACTAGTAAAAGCCTATTTTGAACCTTTAGTTTCTGACAAATTTTATTGCCTTAAAATAGTACACATTTTAAAAAATATACATACCTCATTTACATGTATATGATGTACATCTGTAGCACCCTGAGAAAATAATAAAAGTGTTTTTCTGTGCCTGGTGAGGGCAGGGAGGCACACAGGGGGATCTCACTGTAGAGAAATTTTTCAGATTTATGTTTTGAAGAGTTTTCTCAAGAACTATATCTGAACTAATGAGAAAACACTGACTCAAGGGGAAGGAAATACTGTCTTTACAAGAAGAGATCAGACTTCCTTCTGATTCTTCACTGGAACTAGATATTGGAGTTAGAGAGAAAAACAAATAATGTAAAACAGTCAAAATCTTATTGGAGTAGATGACCTTCGAAAGGAATGATTTTCAATCTTGTTTGCACTCCCCTCACATCAGAGTAATACCAAGTACTATTATCAGCAGTAACAATAGCCCATTAAAGTAATAATGCTTATTTGCAGGACCTGGCTTTGGTTGGGGTGGTTCATATCAAAATCTAGGGGTGGGAGGAGAAATGAATGGATGTGTGTATTCTGAAAAAGCTTCCAGGTGAAGCTGATATAACTTGCCTCCACCCCCACCCATGTTACTCGCCTCCACCCCTACCGTAAGTAATTTCCCCCTTCCTTGCCCTGAGTCAATGTCTGCTTTAAGTCTGGTCCACCAGAAGTTGGAGTGGTCAGATCTGTATTCACTCTGACCTTTATTTGTAATCTCATTGTACTCCTCTGAGATGAACTGAATTCTTTGTTTCTTGATTGAAGACAAACTGGTAGAACAGAGCTGAATCCAGTGACAGACCATCCTTTTAGCCCTACACATTGATATTTTTAAAGGTGTTTGGTTGTTTTCAAATAGAGCATAGATTTTTCCAATTTTCCATAATCACCACTATTCTCTCTTACACCAGGTTTCTCCATTTATTTGTTTTCTATTTGGTCCCTAGAGGGATTTAGTTTGTGACTTCCTGGTTAGAACAAGATACTCTATAAAGCTGTAACATACTTTACTTTAAAAAGTAAAGGCTTTCTAACCAAATATACATGACAAGGAATACAGGGACAGAGTAAAAGTTTTCTCAGGAAACATGTAATTTTTCTATTTCATTGTCTTTTCATCAAAGATCTTGCTCCTTCCAGGTCTACAGTAAGACTCAAGAGTTGTAGAATGAGTCTGAGTCAAACTAAAGGCCTCTATCCTAGACCTCATGGGCTGCCTGAGGTTTGCGCTCAAATGCAACCTTGCCATCAGTCTGTGTCTCTGTCACTTCCTTGCCATTACAGGTTAGGTCATACTGTTCCCAATGATGTGTCAACATGATAACCTTCGCTGACTAACAAATTGCTATAGACTGAATGCGTGTGTTGCCCACAGATTTATACATTAAATCCTAACACTCAATATGATGGCCATTAGATGCAGATAAGGTCATGAGGGTGGAGCCCTTATAAAAGAAACTTCAGAGCTCCCTTCCCCCTTCTGCCTTGTGAGAACACAGCAAAAAGATGGTCTTCTATGAATCCAGAAGCAGGTTCTCACCAGACACTGAATCTGCTGGCACCATGATCTTGGACTTCCCAGACTCCCAAAGTGTAAGAAATAAATTTCTGTTGCTTATATGTCACCCAGTCTATGGTATTTTTGTATAGCAGCCTGAATGGACTAAGACAGAAATCGAGAATTCTCTCCCCATTTGCCTTATTGTCCTAGATCAGTATTTCTGGGTCCTCAAGAAACTTGTTTCTGGGCCTACCACGATTTTTTTAGGTTATAGGCCAACAAGATGAAGTGATTTAATGTTATAGAATGCCAACAACCTAATTTTGTTGGCAGAATTTGACTCAGTTTCTCCCAAGGGATTATTATCACTGAGAGTGACAGATAAGAATGCCATAAATATAAGGGAAGAGTGCAAATACATTAAAAGGAAAGCACAATTAACATGATATAGAACTCTAAGGTCTACAGTACAGGTGAATCTATTCCAGGTCCTTACTCCAATACTGGCAAAGTGTCCTCTCTCTACTCTTACCTTCAACATTCATAAGAAAAAATATTTCCCTCTGATTTGAAAGAATTTTAGAAAATTACCAACTCTTTCTTGGAGAAATGCTCATCATTCTATGATAGCTTTGAGTTGGCAATGTTGATACTCCAAGAGGTTATTTTCAACCATGTATTTCCCACACGGATCAGGAAGCTACCATTAGGTGGGTTGTATTGCACTAATTATACCAAATAGTTCAAAATCTTGTGAGCAATTTATAAAAAGCAAGATATTACATTCTTCTCCACTCAATTTTGATTTTCAAATGTACTTCTTTACTAAGTATAAGCACTGAGTATTGTAATGAATGCAAATTTTTTTCAATGTACCCAAGAGTACATGAAATATGATTACATTTTTATAATGTTACCTAATCACATTTGGCCCCAATCTCAGTCAATTTGGAGGTCTCCCTCCCCTTTGTTTACAACTCATGGGTGGGGAGGAGTTAGACTGCCAGGAAGACTAGCCACTGGCATCCACTAAAGAATGTTTTTCAAACTATGGGTTTCAATCTATGACATCAATTCAGTAGATCACACCAACACTCTTACAAGAAAGAAGAAAATAGGAAAGAAAAGAAAACATAAGCCAGCACTACAAATAAAAATATTGTTTTTGGGCTTCCCTGGTGGCGCAGTGGTTGAGAATCTACCTGCTAATGCAGGGGACACGGGTTCGAGCCCTGGTCTGGGAGGATTCCACATGCCGCGGAGCAACTAGGCCCGTGAGCCACAACTACTGAGCCTGCGCGTCTGGAGTCTGTGCTCCGCAACGAGAGGCCCTGATAGTGAGAGGCCTGCGCACCACGATGAAGAGTGGCGCCGGCTTGCCACAACTAGAGAAAGCCCTCGCACAGAAATGAAGACCCAATACAGCAAAAATAAATAAATTCCTACCCCCCAAAAAAAAAAAAAATATTGTTTTATGAATGTTTTGTGGTCCTGGCCCATAATGTAAAATGTCTTTCCTATAGTAGGTCATGGGCCAAAATTTTTGAAAACCACATAAGACACTGAGGTGACTATTGCATGTCCAGACATGAGGTCCAAACATGGCCTACATCTTCCTTAAACTATCCGCAAGATCTCTACAGTGCCAGATTTTTCTCAGTTACTCCCAGGCCTCATTCTGGGTTGCACAGTAAGATGTGGCCACTCCTCCATGCCACTTGAGAACAGCAGAGAGCTTTCTAAGGCTGTCTGAAGTCCTCTCTGCCTAGACATGCCACATATTCTCTTTTTTTAAATATATATACAAATTTATTTATTTTTGTCTGCATTGGGTCTTTGTTGCTGCATGCAGGCTTTCTCTAGCTGTGGTGAGCGGGGTCCACTCTTTGTTGCAGTGCGCGGGCTTCTTATTGTGGTGGCTTCTCTTATTGTGAAGCATGGGCTCTAGGCGTGCGGGCTTCAGTAGTTGTGGCACGCTGGCTCAGTAGTTGTGGCTTGCGGGCTCTAGAGTGCAGGCTCAGAAGTTGTGGCGCACGGGCTTAGTTGCTCCGCGGCATGTGGGATCTTCCCGGACCAGGGCATGAACCCGTGTCCCCTGAATTGACAGGCAGATTCTTAACCACTGCGCCACCAGGGAAGTCCCCACGTAGATATTCTATTCCACATGCCCTGAGTTCTTAGGAAATCAGGAGTGCTTCCCTTCATAGCTGGCTGCCTCCTTGGGCTTCAACCCTGAAGTAAGGCTTCAATTGCCACCGGTCTTGAATACCAAAACCCCTCTAGGGGATTTAATTTCTACTCCCTCTCTTCCAACCTCAGGGACCAGAGTACAGCCCACTTATCGGAGACATACATAGAACTCACTTTCTTCCTTCCTTTAGACTCCCCTCTCCTCTTAGCTCCTGAGATTTTACCTAGTCAGGGAGAAGAAAAACTGTCTTCGCCAGTATTTTTCATATCTGTTGTTCATGGCATAACTGCATGCTCAAGCTCGTTAACGTCTTGGCTTTTTAAGCCAATACAAATGCCCAGATTCTTCAAACTCAAAAACATTTTTTCTTTCAAAATTGCTGCTTCTCCCCTGCATTTATAAGCCTATTCTTAAAACTAAAAGCCAAAAATTAACTGATTTTTCTATTCCTCTTTCCCTCAGGCAATGGTACCTGAGTCTTCTGTTTAAGCTTTAATAGGAAACAGGCTGCAGGGTAAAGAGGAATTACCAGACACGAAGAACATTTCAATTAATATTTCAACACTATTCCTAATTATTAAACTTAAAAGGATAGTAAGTTAATGCAAAATTCAAAGGTTTTTTTTTTTTTTTTTTAAGCGGTATGAGGGCCTCTCACTGTTGTGGCCTCCCCCGTTGCGGAGCACAGGCTCCAGACGCACAGGCTCCAGACGCACAGGCTCCAGACGCACAGGCTCAGCGGCCATGGCTCACAAACCTAGCCGCTCCACGGCATGTGGGATCTTCCCGGCCCGGGACACTAACCCGTGTCCCCTGCATCGGCAGGCGGACTCTCAACCACTGTGCCACCAGGGAAGCCCAGGTGTGTGTATTTTTATGATACTCACACTGGTATCACAGTCACCAAATACTGTTTAATTAAATCCCATTTTTATTCAAAACTTGAATGGAAGAATTTTTTAAAACTTTCCTTGAAATATTACATAGTAATTAAAAAAAAAACCCTTTGAGAACATATATGCCCCTTGACTTCAGATTAGTAAAGCACTGAAACTTTTTGCTGTGACTTGAGTT
Organism: Phocoena phocoena; assembly: GCF_963924675.1. Lineage (NCBI taxonomy): Eukaryota > Metazoa > Chordata > Mammalia > Artiodactyla > Phocoenidae > Phocoena > Phocoena phocoena. Next base: position 37,727,145 of record NC_089225.1, on the reverse strand, counting down.
CTCATTTTATGTTGAACTACACAAATTTGATATGATGTAAAATAACATGCTACTAAAGTCTCACCTCAGGTATAAAATTTGAAAAAGAAAATTGTTTAGACCTCCCCAATTTGTAAAAGCTCACAAAGAATTTTATGATTTCAGAGCTGGCAGGCCAACTTTATTATAAATTATGTGTATGCCCTTGCCAAATAGATGACCTTTTCATATAAACTATAAATACCCACCCAATTTCTTCCATAGCACAGTCTTGTTTTTGTTTACTTCATCAGTATTGCACAAGAAATTTTCATTCACTATTATCATACTTTAATTTTTTCCTTATATGTGAAATATGCTGTATATTATTGATCAAGTGGTAGCGTTAGTTATAGTTCAGGAAAAAGCCCAAATCAATAACTGTGAAAAGAAGACGTGATAAAAGACCACGAAGGAGGACAATCAAATGCCATGACACCATGTACTAGTAAAACAAGTTGTAGATTTATTCAGGCTTATGGAAAATTTAGCCTTGAATTATATGCGTTTTGAATTAAAGATGGTGGTCAGAAAAGTATCCTTTGCATAAAATGCAAATGCCTAGTACTTCAGCTCCTTATAACTGTGGCAGAGTTGGGAATTATTCTGATGATTGGTATTTTCCTCAAACTAGTATCAAAATGATTCGAATCACCATATCTTTGGCTCCATTCTTTTCAAAATTCTTTCCTAACAACATGACTTATCAGGAGTTGGGAAAGTGATCACAGTTATTTAATGTGACTACACATTGTTTGTGAGGTACCTGTGCCTTTTTGTACAATTCAGAAAAATGATGCATAACTGCTTTGTAAAGTTGCTTTTCCCACTCAAAAATTTAAGAACCTATCAGTCATTGCCCTATTTTCTTGATTTATACTTATAGAGTCTTACCACAACTTTATCAGTTAGAAATTTATGTCAGTCAAAGTCCAATCAGGAAAACAGAAACCTTTCTAAGTATTTAAAACAAAGGTAATTTAATACAGGAATGAGGATGGCAAGAGGGATCAGAGAGGCAACCAGAGGCTGTAACCACAAACAGCAGAAGCTGTGACTACCCAAGAGCTAGAGAAAATAGGCAGAGGTATGGACTACTGAAACCTAGGGTCTGAGCTGTCCTGGCAGAAGGTAGACTCATGGTGGTGCTGCCCAGGAGTTGTGGAGTCCGAGAAGAAACAAGCAGTACCAGAAATGCCACCAAGGTAGAGAAAGAGGGAGGGAAATACTCAGGCATCTCTCTTCCTCCAGGGCCCCAATCTCCTGCCAGTGCTTCCCATTGTTTTACCCCAGGATGGAAGCCCAGGAAAAGCATGGGTGGAGGGGCCTGGGGTGGGGCTGCGGGGAGGGAAGGAATCTTCCCTATCAAATGAAGAGAGAGAGCCAAGCTGGGGAAGGAAGGGACAAGAAGGAAGAAATCTTCAAAACCAGCACATTACCTCCCCTTTCTCTTTAGACAGGGAAACCAATCCATCTCCAGTCCATAGCTGAGCTATTTGTATATGAAATAAAATTTGCATTCAGTCCCTTCCATGAGGAATCATTCCATATAATCTCAGAAGACCGTTTTCTGGAAGAGCTGGAGCTGCAAATCTCATATACACCATAATATAATCTTACAAATGTGAGCCGGATTTTAAATTTTTTTAAATATACATAAGGTTATTTTATCCTATAAGACTCAGACCTAAAATGTTCTAAAATGTAGTTTAAAATACCTAGTCTAGCAATATAATAAATTCAGTATAATCGCTTCCTTTTGAATAAAAGCCATCTACCATTTGGTATTAAATGGCAGCAAGAACAACGAGCATAATAAATTTTAATCACGTTAACCTTTTAGTCATATGTAGGTGACTTTGATCTCCAAATTTCTGAATTGATTTTTATATGGTTTATAAATGTAATTCTTTTTTTTTTTTTTTTTTTAAATTTATTTATTCATTTATTTATTTTTGGCTGTGTTGGGTCTTCGTTTCTGTGCGAGGGCTTTCTCTAGTTGTGGCAAGCGGGGGCCACTCTTCATCGCGGTGCGCGGGCCTCTCACTGTCGCGGCCTCTCTTGCTGCGGAGCACAGGCTCCAGACGCGCAGAGCTCAGTATTTGTAGCTCACGGGCCCAGCTGCTCCGTGGCACGTGGGATCTTCCCAGACCAGGGCTTGAACCCGTGTCCCCTGCATTGGCAGGCAGACTCTCAACCACTGCGCCACCAGGGAAGCCCTATAAATGTAATTCTTAAAGTGCATAACATAGTACAAACTCAGTTCCTGCTTTTATATTATCAATATTTTAATTACATATATATTTTCTGACTTTTCCCTGTGCCATTAACATGACCAAGCCTGCTGGAATTCAAGGAGCATGTGAATGACTTTCCTAACTTAATTGACAATCTCAGCAAATGTATGAATTAATTTCACTAATCTTCAGCAAACTATAAATTAAGAAGTGAGGCAATAACAAGCTTATTGATTCCATACCAACAATCTTCTCTAATATGCTGCTTCTATTCCATAAATTTTTTCCACTGTGTCCTCTAAAACTCATATTTAATTATTAACAAACTTCCCCACAACCTCAACTTTTTTACTACATGTTGCCTTGTTTGCTTAAGACAAAATCAGCTCTCCCCTGAAGACCTCAACTCTCCCTGTAGGTCTTTCAAGGGAAGGCTATTCATTTTCCAACACCCCACTCATTTTGGGGTCTGAATCAGGGCACTCCCTGCTCCTCACTGCTACTCCAGCACCATATAACTCCTAACTCTCTTCTGTAAGCCTTTTCTCCTTTGAGGCTCACTCATGTCATGGGCTGTATTATCCTACACTCCTGTTTATCAATGAGGACAAGTGCCTGGCTAGTCTCCCTCATTTATTGAAGACTTTGACACATCATCTTAATTTCTTCTACCATCCTAGTTTTCTTCCATGTCCACAGAGAGAACAATTCTCTGAAATCTCAGTACTCTAACTCCACATCTCCAATGACCTTCTCTTTCACTCACTTCAGTCATCTACTCCCATGGCAACATTGACATTCATCATCCATGATGAGTTGTTCTATCCTTCACATCATAATTTTATTTTTTTTCAACATCTTTATTGGATTATAATTGCTCTACAATGATACGATACCTTCTGCTGTTTAACGAAGTGAATCAACTGTATGCATACACATATCCCAAAATCCCCTTACTCTTGTGTCTCCCTCCCACCCTCCCTATCCCACCCCTATAGGTGGTCACAAAGCACCGAGCTGATCTCCCTGTGCTATATGGCTGCTTGCCACTAGCTATCTATTATAGGTTTGCTAGTGTATATATGTCCATGACACTGTCTCACACTTTGTCGCAGCCAACCTCTCCCAATCCCCATGTCCTCAAGTCCACTCTCCACGTCTGGATCTTTATTCCTGTCCTGCCCTTAGGTTTTTCAGAACACTTTTATTTTTTTTTTTTAGATTCCATATATACGTGTTAGCATACAATATTGTTTTTTTCTCTTTCTGACTGACGTCACTCTGTATGAGAGACTCTAGGTCCATCCACCTCACTACAAATAACTCATTTCATTTCCTTTTATGTCTGACAAATATTCCATTGTATATATGTGCCACATCTTCTTTATCAATTCATCTGTCAATGGACACTTAGGTTACCTCCATGTCCTGGCTATGATAAATAGTGCTGCAATGAACACTGTGGTACATGACTCCTTTTGAATTATGGTTTTCTCAGGATATATACCCAGTAGCGGGATTGCTGGGAAATATAGTACACCTATTTTTAGTTTTTTAAGGAACCTCCATACTGTTCTCCATAGTAGCTGTATCAATTTACATTCCCACCAACACTGCAAGAGTGTTCCCTTTTCTCCACACCCTCTCCAGCATTTATTGTTTGTAGACTTTTTGATGATGGCCATTCTGACCACTGTGAGGTGATACCTCATTGTACTTTTGATTTGCATTTCTCTAATGATTAGTAATGCTGAGCATCCTTTCATGAATTTGTAGGCAATCTGTATATCTTCTTTGGAGAAATGTCTGTTTAGGTCTTCTGCGCATTTTTGGATTGGGTTTTTTTTTTTGATATTGAGCTGCATGAGCTGCTTGTATATTTTGGAGATTAATCCTTTGTCAGTTGCTTTGCTTGCAAATATTTTCTCCCATTCTGAGGGTTGTCTTTTCATCTTGTTTATGGTTTCCTTTGTTGTGCAAAAGATTTTAAGTTTCATTAGGTCCCATTTGTTTATTTTTATTTCCCTTTCTCTAGGAGGTGGGTCAAAAAGGATCTTGCTGTGATTTATGTCATAGAATGTTCTGCCTATGTTTTCCTATAAGAGTTTTATAATGTCTGGTCTTACATTTAGGTCTTTAATCCATTTGGAGTTTATTTTTGTGTATGGTGTTAGGGAGTGTTCTAATTACATTCGTTTACATGTAGCTGTCCAGTTTCCCCAGCATCACTTATTGAAGAGACTGTCATTTCTCCATTGTATATCCTTGCCTCCTTTGTCATGGATTAGTAGACCATAGGTGTTCGAGTTTACCTCTGGGCTATCTATCCTGTTCCATCCATCTATATTTCTCTTTTTGTGCCAGTATCATACTGTCTTCATTACTGTAGCTTTGCAGTATAGTCTGAAGTCAGGGAGCCTGAATCCTTCAGCTCCGTTTTTCTTTCTCAAGATTGTTTTGGCTATATGGGGTCTTTTGTGTATCCATACACATCGTGAAATTTTTTGTTCTACTTCTGTGAAAAATTCCATTGGTAGATTGATAGGGATTACACTGAATCAGTAGATTGCTTTCAGTAGTATAGTCATTTTCATAATGTTGATTCATCCAATCCAAGAACATGGTATATCTATCCATCTCTTTGTATCATCTTTAATTTCCTTCATCAGTGTGACAGTTTTCTGCATACAGGTCTTTTGTCTCTTTAGGTAAGTTTATTCCTAGGTATTTTATTCTTTTTGTTGCAGTGGAAAATGGGAGTGTTTCCTTAATTTCTCTTTCAGATTTTTCATCATTAGTCTATAGGAATGCAAGAGATTTATGTGCATTAATTTTGTATCCTGCTACTTTACCAAATTCATTGATTAGCGATAGTAGCTTTCTGGTAGCATCGTTAGGATTCTCTATGTATAGTATCGTGTCATCTGCAAACAGTGACAGCTTTACTTCTTCTATTCCGATTTGGATTCCTTTTATTTCTTTTTCTTCTCTGATTGCTGTGGCTAAAACTTCCAAACTATGTTGAACAACAGTGGTAAGAGTGGGTAACCTTGTCTTGTTCCTGATCTTAGTGGAAATGGTTTCAGTTTTTCACCATTGAGAACGATGCTGGCTGTGGATTTGTCATATATGGCCTTTATTATGTTGAGGTAAGTTCTCTCTATGCCTACTTTCTGGAGGATTTTTATCATAAATGGGTGTTGAATTTTGTGGAAAGATTTTTCTGCATCTACTGAGATTTTCAGATGGTTTTTATCCTTCAATTTGTTAATATGGTGTATCACATTAATTGATTTGCGTATATTGAAGAATCCTTGCATTCCTGGGATAAACCCCACTTGATCATGGTGTATGATCCTTTTAATGTGCTGTTGGATTCTGTTTGCTGGTGTTTTGTTGAGGAGTTTTGCATCTATGTTCATCACAGATATTGGCCTGTAGTTTTCTTTTTTTGTGACATCTTTGTCAGGTTTTGGTATCAGGGTGATGGTGGCCTCATAGAATGAGTTTGGGAGTGTTCCTCGTCTGCTATATTTTGGAAGGCTTTGAGAAGGACAGGTATTAGCTCTTCTCTAAGTGTTTGATACAATTCGCCTGTGAAGCCTTCTGGTCAGGCTTTTGTTTGCTGGAAGATTTTTAATCACAGTCTCAATTTCAGTGCTTGTGACTGGCATGTTTATATTTTCTATTTCTTCTTGGTTCAGTCTCGTAAGGTTGTGGTTTTCTAAGAATTTGTCCATTTCTTCCAGGTTGTCCATTTTATTAGCATAGAGTTGCTTATAGTAACCTCTCATGATCATTTGTATTTCTGCAGTGTCAGTTGTTACTTCTTTTTCATTTCTAATCCTATTGATATGAGTCTTCTCCCTTCTTTTCTTGATGAGTCTGGCTAATGGTTTATCAGTTTAATTTATCTTCTCAAAGAACCAGCTTTTAGATTTATTAATCTTTGCTATTGTTTCTTTCATTTCTTTTTCATTTGTATCTGATCTGATCTTTATGATTTCTTCCTTCTGCTAACTTCGGAGAATTTTTGTTCTTCTTTCCCTAATTGCTTTAGGTGTAAGGTTACGTTGTTTGAGATGTTTCCTGTTTCTCGAGGTAGGATTGTATTGCTCTAAACTTCCCTCTTAGAACTGCTTTTGCTGCATCCCACAGGTTTTGCATTGTCATGTTTTCACAGTCATTTGTTTCTAGGTATTTTTTTATTTCTTCAGTGATCTCTTGGTTATTTCGTAGTATATTGTTTAACCTCCATGTGTTTGTATTTTTTACAGTATTTTTCCTGTAATTGATATCTAGTCTCATAGCGTTGTTTTTGGAAAAGATAGTTGGTATCATTTCAAATTTCTTAAATTTACCAAGGCTTGATTTGTGATTCAAGATATGATCTATCCTGCAGAATGTTCCATGAGCACTTGAGAAGAATGTGTATTCTGTTGTTTTTGGATGGGATGTCCTATAAGTATCAATTAAATCCATCTTATTTAATGTATCATTTAAAGCTGTGTTTCCTTATTTATTTTCATTTTGAATGATCTGTCCGTTGGTGAAAGTGGGGTGTTAAAGTCCCCCACTATTACTGTGTTACTGTCAACTTCCCCTTTTATGGCTGTTAGCATTTGCCTTATGTACTGAGGTGCTCCTATGTTGGGTGCATAAATATTTACAATTGTTATATCTTCTTCTTGGATTGATCCCTTGATCATTATGTAGTGTCCTTCTTTGTCTCTTGTAATAGTCTTTATTTTAAAGTCTATTTTGTCTGATATGAGAACTGTTACTCCAGCTTTCTTTTGATTTCGATTTGCAAGGAATATCTTTTTCCATTCCCTCTCTTTCAGTCTGTATGTGTCCCTAGGTCTGAAGTGGGTCTCTTGTAGACAGCATATATATGGGTCTTGTTTTTGTATCCATTCAGCCAGTCTATGTCTTTTGGTTGGAACATTTAATCCATTTACATTTAAGGTAATTATTGATATGTATGTCCCTAATACCATTTTTTTAAATTGTTTTGAGTTTGTTATTGTAGGTTTTTTCCTTCTTTTGTATTTCCTGTCTAGAGAAGTTGTTTTAGCATTTGCTGTAAAGCTGGTTTGGTGGTGCTAAATTCTCTTAGCATTTTCTTGTCTGTAAAGATTTTAATTTCTCTGTCTAATCTGAATGAGACCCTTGCTGGGTAGAGTAATTTTGGTTGTAGATTTTCCCCTTTCATCACTTTAAATATGTCCTGCCACACCCTTCTGGCTTGCAGAATTTCTGCTGAAAGATTAGCTGTTAACCTTATGGGGATTCCCTTGTATGTTATTTGTTGCTTTTCCCTTGCTGCTTTTAATTTTTTTTCTTTGTATTTAATTTTTCATAGTTTGATTAATATGTGTCTTGGAATGTTTCTCCTTGATTTTATCCTGTATGGGATTCTCTCTGCTTCCTGGACTTGACTGTTTCCTTTCCCATGTTAGGAAGGTTTTCAACTATAATCTCTTCAAATATCTTCTCAGTCCCTTTCTTTTTCTCTTCTTCTTCTGGAACCCCTATAATTCCAATGCTGGTGCATTCAATATTGTCCCAGACGTCTCTGAGATTGTTCTAAATTCTTTTCATTCTTTATTCTGCTCTGCGGTAGTTATTTCCACTATTTTATCTTACAGGTCACTTATCCGTTCTTATGCCTCAGTTATTCTGCTATTGATTCCATCTAGAGAATTTTTAATTTCATTTATTGTGTTGTTCATCATTGTTTGTTTGCTCTTTAGTTCTTCTAGGTCCTTGTGAAACGTTTCTTATATTTTCTCCATTCTATTTCCAAGATTTTGGATCGTTTTTACTATCATTACTCTGAATTATTTTTCAGGTAGACTACCTATTTCCTCTTCATTTGTTTGGTCTGGTGGCTTTATACCTTGCTCCTTCATCTGCTGTGTATTTCTCTGTGTTCTCATTTTGCTTAACTTACTATGCTTGGGGTCTCCTTTTATCAGGCTGCAGTTTCACAGTTCCTGTTCTTTTTGGTGTGTGCTCCCAGTGGGTAAGGTTGGTTCAGTGGGTTGTGTAGGCTTCCTGGTGGAGGGGACTGGTGCCTCGTGGATGTGTTCTCGTGGATGAGGCTGGATCTCTTCTTTCTGGTGGGCAGGACCACATCCTGTGGTGTGTTTTGGGGTGTCTGTGAACTTTTTATGATTTTAGGCAGCCTCTCTACTAATGGGTGGAGTTGTGTTCCTGTCCTCCTAGTTGTTTGGCATGGGGTGTCCAGCACTGGAGCTTGCTGGTTGTTGAGTGGAGCTGGGTCTTAGCATGGAGACGGAGATCTCTAGGAGAGCTCTCGTCAACTGGTATTACGTGAGGCCGGGAAGTCTGTTCTGGACCAATGTCCTGAATTTGGCTCTCCCATCTCAGAGGCTCAGGCCTGACACCCAGCCAGAGCATTGAGACCCAGTCAGCCACACGGCTCAGAAGAAAAGGAAGAAAAAAAAACAAAAAAAAAAGAAATAATAAAATAAAGTTATTAAAATAAGAAATTAAAAAAATATTAAAAGTAATTAGAAAAAAAAAGAGGCAACCAAACCAATAAACAAATCCACCAATTATAACAAGCACTAAAAACTATACTAAAAATAGAAAGACAGAACCCTAGGACAAATGTTAAAAGCAAAGCTATACAGACAAAATCACACAAAGAAGCATACACATACACACTCACAAAAAGAGAAAAAGGAAAAAGCATATATCTATATATATAAAAAAAGGAGGAAGAGAGCAACCAAGTCAATAAACAAATCTATCAATGATAATAAACTCTAAATACTAAACTAAGATAAACATAAAACCAGAAACAAATTAGATGCTAAAAGCAAACCCCAAGACTACAGTTGCTCCCAAAGTCCACTGCCTCAATTTTGGGATGATTAGTTGTCTATTCAGGTATTCCACAGATGCAGGGTATCTCAAGTTGATTATGGAGATTTAATCCACTGCTCCTGAGGCTGCTGGGAGAAATTTCCCTTTCTCTTCTTTGTTCGCACAGCTCCTGGGATTCAGCTTTGGATCTGGCCCCACCTCTGCATGTAGCTCGCCCTCTGGCATCTCCTCTTCGTGCAGATGTCTGGGGGGTTAAAGGAGCAGCTGATTTGGGGGCTCTGGCTCACTCAGGCCAGGGGGAGAGAGGGGTATGGAATTCAGGGTGAGCCTGCGGCAGCAGAAGCCAGCATGTCATTGTGCCAGCCTGAGGTGCACTGTTTGTTCTTCCAGGGAAGTTATCCCTGGATCACAGGACCCTGGCAATGGCGGGCTGCAGAGGTTCCTGGGAGGGAAAGTGTGGTCAGTGACCTGTGCTTGCACACAGGCTTCTTGGTGGCTGCAGCAGCAGCTGTAGCATTTCATGCCTGTCTCTGTGCTGATAGCCGCAGCTCACACCTGTCTCTGGAGCTCATTTAGGTGGTGCTCTGCCTTCTGTAGGCAGACAGGGAAGGGATCCCCTCTCCTCACACACTCCGAAACAATGGTCTCTTGACTCTCAGGCAGTTCCCGACTTTTTCCCAGACTCCCTGCAGGCTACCTGTGGTGCACTAGTCCCCTTCAGGCTGTCTTCACACAGCCAACCCCAGTCCTCTCCCTGGGGTGTGACCTCCAAAGCCTGAGCCTCAGCTCCCAGCCCCCACCCGCCCCGGCGGGTGAGCAGACACGCCTCTCAGGCTGCTGAGTGCTGGTCGGCACCAATCCTCTGTGAGGGAATCTCTCCACTTTGCCCTCAGCACCCCTGTTGCTGTGCTCTCCTCCGTGGCTCTGAAGCTTCCTCCTCTGCCACCTGCAGTCTGTCCCCGTGAAGGGGCTTCTAGTGTGTGGAAACCTTTCCTCCTTCACAACTCCCTCCCAGAGGTACAGGTCCCATTCCTATTCTTTTGTCTCTGTTTTTTCTCTTTTCTTTTGCCCTACTCAGGTACGTGGGGAGTTTCTTGCCTTTTGGGAAGTCTGACGTCTTCTGCCAGTGTTCAGTAGGTGTTCTGTAGGAGCTGTTCCACATGCAGATGTATTTTTGATGTATTTGTTGGGAGGAAGTTGATCTCCACATCTTACTCCTCTGTCATCATGAAGGTCCTCACATCATAATTTTAGACCTTTTATTCTCTAACTAAAATATCTTGCTCTTCTAGCTTGCTGGTTTATTTAGCCCCAATACACCAGTGTGCTCAATTTGTTAGGATCTCTGCTTCTCAACATTTTCTTTGCCAGCATCTTTCTCTTCTCCTTCCTTCCACTTCTTAGAGTCAAGGCTCAAAATTTCAATGGCTCTATCATCTCCCTTACTTTGCCATCCTTCTGAAATTCTAAGCCAGGAAAACACCAACCTTGGGAAACCCAAATGTCTACCTTCTCTGTAGATGCACATAGGCAATTAAGCTTTGTTGTATAAAATCACAAAAACTGGTAGATTTGTGTCATACAAATTTAAGATGATCAATCTCATCTGGAAGCTCAGCATTATCCCAAAATACCATCATGCACTCTTAATCAAGGCTCTGCCCTGTTTAGCACTAACCATAACTGTCTGCAGAAAGGTTGCTTTGTTGTCTCTCTGTGTGCTCTCAACAGATGACCTCTTCCAATTTCATTGAAGTAAGAAAAGTCAAATAGAATGAAGCTCCTTCAGTGTCCAGCCTGTAGTCCTCTTTATCTTTTCTCCTTCCCTTCTTCCTTCCTACCTCTTGTTATTACATGTTTTAGAGCAGTGGTTCTCAAAGTTTAGTTCCCAAATAAGCAACATCAGGGAAGCTGCTAGAAATGCAAATTCTCTGACCCCACTTCAGACCTACTGAATTAGAAACTCTGGGTCCAATGATCTGTGGTTTAACAAGTCCTCCAGATGACTCTGATGCTTGCTTGTTTTAAGAACAACTATCTTAGACTAGTCCTTCTGTCTGTGTTCTTGATCCCTCCCAATATCACATTCTCAGAAGGTTGGAGCAATGGCACCAAACTTTGCCCACCTGCAACCACCTCATCTAACACCTGGTTATTTCAACAGCCTCCTAACTCATCTATCTACTTCAGTCTTGTTCTCCTGCTATCCATTCTCCACCCTGTAGCCCAAGTGATCCTCTTGGGTCATATATTTGTTAATGTCATTCTATTTCTGAAAACCTTTCAAGTCTTCCCTTCACCATTCACATACTATCCAACCTTTCAACTTTCTTACAGGTCTTTCAAGTTCTGGTGTCGGTCTCCCCATCTTCAGCCTGTACAATCCATCTTCTTAAATTTTAATACTTCAGGCATCCTGAAATTCTTTCTGTGCCTTTCATGCCATATCTTTCCTAGTCTCTAGTCCTTCATGGATGTTGACTCCTCATCTTGGAACACCCTTCTTACTGTTTCTTCCTACTGGCTAAGTCTAGTTGTCCTTTATGTCTCAAGTCAGAACACATTTCAGGGATGAGGCCTGGTGTGGTCTTCAGACTAGATTGAAGTTTACTCCTAGATGCTTTCTTAGCTCTGTCTTTATCTCCTATCATAATTTCCACCTTTTTCTAATGCCTGTTGTCTGTGCTAGACTAACAGCTACTTGAGGGCAGAGAATGTGTTCACCTCTTTCATACTGTATACTCTGTACCTAGCATAACATGTCTGGCATAAGATGGGTGCTCGATAAATATCTGTTGAATGAATAAATAATGAATGAATGTCAAAATATCAATACATTTTGTTTTGGGTCTTCATTTTCATTTTTTAAAATATTCTTTCTATTAAATGTCCTTTTTTCCCCATAAGTCTTTCCATTACTCTTTTAAAGTCCTAGCCCTGTGTCTCCCAATCTGTGTGCCAAGGTGCCTCAGAATGTCTTAGCAAACTCACAGGGCCACCATGAGATATTTTCAGTTGTCAAGGAAAGCATAGCAACATCTATCATATACCACGAAATCTACTACCTCAAGGAAGTTCAGAATTTCAACATCAGATAACTACATTTCTTTCCAAAATGTCTTATCTTCGTGAAGCTGGCTCTTTACAGTAGCTGTGATAAAAAGGAAGTATCACATGGTACAAAATTAAGTACAGGTGTCCAATCTGACTCACATTTCGAGAAGATGTGCAGTGTCCCAATAGCACTAAGTTTTTAGGACATAAGTACTCTTTAAGTTGGTTACCTAATCACCTAACAAGAACTACTAAGTATTTCCTGGAGCCTAGAGGCTGTGTGAAAAAATTATGGAGACACAACAGGAACTGAGAGAGTTCATGAAACTCTGTCCTTGCCAATTGTTAATTTTCTTTATGTGGACTGACCTGCCTTCCTGTTTTATTTTTAATTGTATTCCCACTCCAGTTGTTGCTTATTATGATTTCCTTTAGTTTGTTCTTTTTGTTCATCATGATATATCCATTACCATCGATTCTGATTCTTTTTTCCTGATTTCTATAATAATTTCTCTTTCCTCTTCTCTGTATTGATTTCTAAAATCCACCATGATCACTGCGTATTTACTGCACTGAAATATTATATTGTAAAGAAAAGAAAATTGGCTTTAGGAAGCTCTATGTGCACACCTAGAAATACGCTTTATATGTTTGGTTTAGGTGTATGTGTGAAAAGCCAATCGTGTGCCCCAGTTTTCCTCTAAAAGGAAGGTGCTATAATGATTTGACCTCACACAGCTGTGGAGGCTGACTGGACAATATCTGTAAGACTGTCACTTTCACATCTGATGCTGGAGTTTGACGTTTATAGGCAGGCAGGCAGGAAGCAAAGATGGATGGATGGTAGGGGAGAGCAATGTAGAGCTGGAACTTACAGCATATGCTGAACTTAAACCTGTGTCAGCCTCTGACCTTAGCAGTATGGGTGTCCTGCAAAAGCTGAGTCCTTCATCATGGGGTTAACACAAATACACACACCTGAAGGAGAACCAAGAGATGGTAGAGCAGCTGCAGGCCCAGTCAGCACCTCACAGCCACCAAGTGAGGCAGCAGATCACCAACAGACTGTGCGAGCTACAAAACAGCTGCTGCTTCATTTCTGCCCTCCAAATCTCATACCAGTATCTTTCTGTGTCCGACTCTAACTGGACACATGAAGGAAAGGGAATTCTGGGAAATGTAGTTCATAAGAGCCAAGTTGTCACATTATGAAGCCACCACAAGCACAACACAGTTTCTTTACCAAAGTAGCTTATGTTATAGTTACAGGCAAAACATGTGTTCATTAAAAGATAAGTATCAGGGGCTTCCCTGGTGGCGCAGTGGTTGAGAGTCTGCCTGCCGATGCAAGGGACACAGATTCGTGCCCCGGTCCGGGAAGATCCCACGTGCTGCGGAGCAGCTAGGCCCGTGAGCCCTGGCTGCTGAGCCTGCGCGTCCGGAGCCTGTGCTCCACAGCAGGAGAGGCCACAATAGTGAGAGGCCCGCGTACCGCAAAAAAAAAAGGTAACAGAAATTCAATATATAAATATTAAATGAGTGATTTCAGAAAAAGTAAAGAGAAGTGCAGGCAGTGGTTAATAGGATTGGCATGATGGATAGATTTCAAGATGATGATGATGATGCAGTGCTCCAGTGAGGGAAAATGGCAAAGTCCCAGAGTCAGGAATAACCAGGCATTCGAAGACAATGGCAGATCAATCTAACCAGAGCAAAAGGTCTGTGAAGGGAGGATTGGGTGAATGAGTCTAAAAAGGAAGGCTGAAAACAGACCACAGTATCCAATGCCAGAACTGTTTCTAGCTTTATTCTGCAGTCAGAGAAGAAATCCTCATTACTTATCAGATTCACTGCTATTAGTTGTTTTTTATTTTTAACCTGGTTTCCATCTTTATTTCTCTCTGTTCTATTCTGTGAAATGATTCTCTATCCCTGTATTTACATCATCTTTTGGTTGTAATGAAACTTTATATTGTATAGAAAAAGAATTGTCTTTGAACTTGGTGTAAGGCAAATGGGGCATGAAATATAAACACGACTTTAAGATGAGGACCCTGCTGCCAGTGCACAAAAGGGACTGAAAGGGGCAAGAGGAAACTGAAGACATAACCATTTCTCCCAGCAGCATTCCTCACAAACTAAAACTGGAGGTTAGACTACAACTTAGGAGTCTTTGGCTATGACTCAAATTTCCACCCATACTTTTAGGCCTCCAGCCTGTCAATATTCTGATAAGCCATTGTTATTCTTTCTACCCAGAAAATGGTTAAACACCTCTATCCCCATCTGAAGACCCACTGGCAAGAAGGGCTGGCCTCAGTAAGACTCATACTAGGGTTGGCCAGAGCACAATATCATCCAAGTAAATCTTCCTTAGTTCAATGTCCTCTCGCGAGGAGTTTCCGGTTATTGGGAAAAACCAGATCCTCCTGGAGGCTATAGCATCCTCACATTTTTTTCCCTTGGGCAGAAGCATGTCCAGAATTCTGGGTCCACTAATTGCTTCTGTAGGCTGCAATCAGCAGCTAATAGCCTTTCTTTGGACAAAACCCGACTCTCTTCCCCAAGAGTCTTGTACTCCAATGCCTCCAGAAAGAGAACTGCAGCAAGGACCCCTGCTGAGCTTGTTTTAGTGGGAAGAGCCCTGGGCTGAGATCCAAGAGAACCGAATCATAATCCCTGTTCTGCAGCTCACTAGCTGTGAGATCTTGGGCACAACCCAAGATACAGCCTCTGTAAGCTTTGTAAAATGAGTTGGTTAAATTAGATACTCTCTAGGGTTTCTTCCAGATTTAATTTTTTTTATTTCATGACATGCTAATTAAAATGAGATCCAAATTTTACTTATCAAATTGGCAAAAAAGAAAAGAACACTACTATTCACTGTTGGCAAGGCCTCTTACACGCAGATGAGAGATCAAATTCGTGAGAAAAACAAGGTGAACCTGTGCCATTATATAGAAAAACACATACTCTCAGGAATCTCCCTCTCCCACTCCCAGAATAATTTATTTCAAGGACATATCCAGCATATATGCAATGATATAACTGTATTGATGTACAACACAACAATTATTTTTAAGTTTATATAACAATAAAAAGAAATAATACAAATATCCACTGGCAAGCCATGATTAAAGAAATTATAGTAAATCCATGCAATAGTACAACATAAAACAACCTAAAATGTAGAGCAACATTTAATAAAATTGAAAAGTTCTCTATATTAAATGATAAAAGGGCGTGATCTACTTAATATTTCACTGTTATTTCAGTATGATCTCAATTTAGTTTTTTATATATGGATAGATATCTATATCTATAATTCCCCAGTTCTGACCTGCCCATGAGTGCTAAATAGTCACATTGCTTTTTTCTTTTTTTTGTTTTTCAATATCTTTATTGGAGTATAATTGCTTTACAATGTTGTGTTAGTTTCTGCTGTACAACAAAGTGAATCAGCTATAAGTATACATATATCCCCATATCCTCTCCCTCTTGGGCCTCTCTCCCACCCTCCCTTTTCCACCCCTCTAGGTGGTCACAAAGCACTGAGCTGATCTCCCTGTGCTATGCGGCTGCTTCCCACTAGCTATCTATTTTACATTTGGTAGTGTATATGTCAGTGCTACTCTCTCACTTCATCCCAGCTTCCCCTTCCCGCCCCCGCCCCCCCACTGCCGTGTCCTCAAGTCCGTTCTCTACGTCTGCGCCTTTATTCCTGCCTTGCCACTAGGTTCATCAGTACCGTTTTTCTAGATTCCATATATGAAGTCACATTGTTTTTAAGAGCCAGGTGACAACTTATGTGAGCCCTTATTCTGCAGATGTCCATGCTTCTGCCAGGTGCCCCATCAGAAAGGTCTAGAACTCCTGAAGGAACCCTTTCTTCCTCCACAAATGAACTGCTGGTCCAGAGTGCTTAAGGTGGGTCTATGCCCCAATATAACTAACATTCGGGCTCCTCTCTTCTAATACAGTCAGCTCAAGTGCAAAATCTATAGAAATCTGTAATCTTTTCAAAACACAAACCTGATCATCCTCATCTCTCTTAAAACTTATTACTTACCATTACTCTAAGGGCAAGGATAAAATTCCTTAAAAAGCCCATAAACTCTCCTGTGTGCCTCCCCAGCCTCTCTTTCCATTTCAGCCAGCTGGGTCTTTGCTCAGTCTTTCATATTCTTCATGCTCCTTCCTGCCACAGGGCCTTTTCATTTACTATTTAATTCTCTTCCTACAATGTTTTTGCCCCACTGTTTCATCTAGTTAATTCTTTTTCATGCTTTAGTTCTCAGTTTAATTGTCATTTTCTCAGAGAAAGCTCCTCAAGGCTAATGGACTTGGTAAATTACTAACAGTATACATTCTAATAGCTTCATATATCTTTCCATTATAGCACTTGACCACAGTTACAAAGTTACATTTTAATCATATGACTTGATTAGTAAAGAGGCGCTGTGTCTGTTTTGTGCTCCTTTTCCTCTGTTGTCACTCTCCTCCTCCTTCTTCTCTCCCTGCCCCGTCTTCTTCTTTTTCTTCTGCTTCTATTTCTGCTTTTTCTGCCTCTACATTTCATCTACACCTAGCATAATGTCTGGTATATATTTTTTGAATGACTAACTAGTCTATCTCAGGACTCCTCCTGGTGGAGGTGAAGGTTCAGAATAACCCACACTATTGAGAATCCTCACCCATCCCCACACCTTGACACAGGACCCTAACTCTCCTTTCACCCTGAGAAAAGAAAAGGTCTCCACCCATTCCAGATCAGGTATACTGGGCAGAGACGTCAATTATTTGGAGAATCCTCTTACCTCTATCTATAAGGAGCAGCCTGAACTCCAAGGTCCAGAGGAGCCATGACAATATTTTATAGTACTTTCTCAAAGCATAGATTGTTCAGGCTTAAATACTATTCTAGATGAAATACCACTAGTCCAGACTCAACTCATTGCACAATCTTCCCCCATAGGGTTGGTAAAGCCTCATGATCTCCTTCAAAAAGATCTCCTGAGAACAAACAGCATTTTCAGCCATAGGGCAGCATATGTAATAAAAACAAATTATCTAATTCTATAGCACCCCAATTCTGTTAATAATAATCTGTATTAATATTACTAGATTATTTACCATCTCAGATTCAAGCATCAGCACTTGGACCACTCTCTAGCCTTATCTGAAAATTTATCTAATATCTACATGGATAAAATAGGCCCAATGGCCCAATTCATAAAAAGGAAGTTTTCTATAGATACAAAGTGTAGTTTTGACCACAGTTGAGGGGACCTGCTTACAACCCTCCAAAATGGCAGTTTTCTAACTTGCACAGCTCAAGATTCATTCTTCCAAGACATCTCTCTCTACATACACGAAGACATGCACACACACCTATAGAGAATTACTCCAGGGCTGGCTTCTCCCCACAGTGAGTAGTTCCTGGGCTCCATCTTAACTGTAGCCCAAGACACTAAACAGAAGGAAGTGACAGTGGGCGATCTTCCGTAACTGATAAACCACCAGCCCCCACCACTCAGTTCTCTGAGGTCAAGGTCATGTGACCTCTTATCAGTTTGGCTACACAATAGAATGAGTTTCCCAGACTCTAGGAGAGAGAGGAGGGTTGAAGCAACGGTTTCTCGGGGCATTCTAACATACTGACTGAATAATGGGATGTTTCAGCTTCCCTAGGATATCTATAGCTCATTGTAGAAAAACTAACTTAGTGAAATTTTCTGGGTTTGTGGCAGAAATTGTGTATTTATATATACTTAAAATTTTTTTAAGCAAAAGTAAAAAGATCCTTAAAGAAAGGAGAATCAGGTAGCCCAAGGGGCTCAACTATGGATGGGTAATTAATGAGTATCTCTTTTTTAACTTTGATAGTTAGGTGATGGTTAACAAAATGTTGAAAGATTGAGGTTACTTTCTTTAAAAAGAAGTATCTTGAGGGAAAAAACTTAAATCTGTGCAAGAAGTCTGTATTTCAATAATAATAATGGCATAGCATCATATTTCAAATGTTGATAATACCATAATACTACAAGAATTTAGTGGAAAATAGATACAATTATAAAGGATCACCCAGACAATCCAGTGTTGGAGGGTGGACCTCTTCTTCCCAAGTCCAAGACCTGCTGTCTTTCCACTATAAGATGATTAAAGTGTTTAACATGTTTCTAGAAAAACAAGCACTCACAAGACATACTATGGCCCTTATGTGGCAATCTATCCAGAGATATAGAAGATATTCCCCTGTACATGCACCCCTGCTGCATATGTCACACAGTTCTAGAGGAGTTTGAGAATTTGTATAAAAACTTTAAACCTTCACTGAGGACATAACTACTTTTCTGTATGCAGAATTACTTCCAATTCTAATGAAAAACATCTTAATTTCCCTCAAGAATACGTATATCCTTCTAAATAGTGAGAATAACAAAATCCAAACAGGTAATTGCTTACTGGAAATTATAACTAAGAGAGACATTGCATACGAAATGAATTTTTGCTAACAAAAATGAATATTCACTAGGAAGGCAAGCCTGAAGAAAATGAATTCTTACACAAACTTCAAAACACAAAGAACTGAATGTCTCACACTGAAAATGCCCATCGGCACTAAAGAATACACTGCCAGTTTAGCATTAATCTATGAAATGTATCCCTACAGAAACACAGAACCCAATTTGTCTTTTATAAACTCTACACACACATACCCTCCCTCCATTAGAAACATAAGCAGGGCTTCCCTGGTGGTGCAATGGTTGAGAGTCCGCCTGCCGATGCAGGGGACACGGGTTCGTGCCCCGGTCCGGGAAGATCCCACATGCCGCGGAGTGGCTGGACCCGTGAGCCATGGCCGCTGAGCCTGCGCGTCCGGAGCCTGTGCTCCGCAACGGGAGAGGCCACAGCAGTGAGAGGCCCACGTACCACAAAAAACAAAAAACAAAACAAAACAAAAAACATAAGCAATTGCTTGAAACAAACTCTATCTTCTTTCAAAACTTTTGGCAGAAATAAAATTCTATAGTACCTATAGTCTTAAAACTCTTAGAAATTTCACGCACTGGCAATCATGTAGTACTTAGACATATGGCTGTCAAATTTATATACAGTTTCTACTATCCCCATGCCCATAGGATGTTTTCCTTTGCCATGTGGTATAGTCAGAAATACTCTTGGTACCCTCTTATGGTTATAAGGTAGTCAAAGTAACTAGGTTGGTAGTTTGAAATAGTGATTCCATATCGGTCCACTTTGAAATAATTTTGACCACTGTTATGTTCAAGACAGCATACTAAGAGTATTGGGGGACAGAATACAAACAAAAATCAGCCAAGGTCAGCTTTTCAGTAAATTTGAAACCTCTGACATCAAGAAACCTTTGTGGAGAAGAACAAAAAGAATAGAATTGCTATCATTCTAGTCTCTGTGTTTACGAGCAGGGCTTTTTTTAGATTCCACATGTAAGTGGTATTATACAGTATTTGCCTTTCTCCGTGTGACTTATCTCACTCAGCATAACATCCACAGAGTTCATCCATTTTGTCGCAAATGGCCATATTTCCTTCTTTCTTATTGCTAAATAATATTCTATTGTGTATGTGTATATATACCACATTCTAGGGGTTGAGGGGTGGGGGAATTGGGGAGGTATTGTTTAAGGGTACAAACTTACAACTAGTAGATAAATAAATCCTGGGGATCTAATGCACTGCATAGTAATTATAGACAACAGTACTGTATTATAAATTTCAAGGTTGCTAAGACTAAATCTTAATTTTTCCATCACAAAAAAGGAATTATAATTATGTAACATGACAGAGGTGTTAACTAATGCTACAGTGTTAATCATACTGCAATATATAAACGTATTAAATCAACACATTGTGCACCTTAAACTTTCACAGTTATCTATCAATTATATCTCAATAAGAATATTAATTAATTTTCCCAGGGAAAAAAAGAGAGAGAAAATTGCCCTACATAATATCAAATCGAAATCTCAATCCTTGCTTTACTTGAGGTAGGATTTCTAATTTCAAATCAAGAATTGGTTGTCATCTGAAGCATCCTTGTACCTACATTCTAAGTTCACTCTTGGCAGCACCATTGTTTACAATGTGTCATAAAAGATAAACAGAATATTTATCTTCTGTGCATCTGTAATGAAGAAAGTACAACTAGAGCAAGTGGAAGAGAAGAAAGAAAATCAATGGTGAAAACCATGTCAGAAGCAGTTATGTGTAAATGTCAGATTTCATGTCTTGATATCACAGCTTATGTTTTCAAACAGAAGATAATAACTTTCCACAAAGCTACCTGAAAAAACTTAAGCTGTATCATAAACCTTCATGAATTCAGACTAATCATGCATAAGACTGGTCCAAACCAGCTAAAAATTAGAAGAGTAAATTTATAATATATTCAAATTTGAAAGAAATTCAAAATAGAAAATGTCAGTGTTCTTGAAATTTGTTAGATTATAAATTCAGTTTGTTTTCAGCAAAATTCAATCGGAAAATAAATCCCAGACAAAATAAATCATATGGTGGGAAAACTGCTTAAAAGTTTAGAATCAAGATAGACCTTTGGAAGACCATCTTCTTAAAAACAGAAGTCTGGTGGCTCCTAGTCTCCTAGTCTCATCATCATTGAATTGTCCCTGAATATTATGATTTTTGTTTTTAGCAAAGGTCATTAAACTATATGAATGTACAATCTGCCTTTAAAATTTAAAAATATTACAGAGGCCATTGCCCATTATGTTATTCAACATCAAATGTTTTGTACTTTAGTCCTTAGTATCACAAGGTACTGTGCAATTAATTACACACAGAAAGTACTTAATAAATGTTTGCATTTTTGAGGACAATATGAAGTTACACTTGTAAATTATATACTCATTTGTATAAAATATATGTTCTGAAATATCTGAAAACAATATATTCTCTTAAAATAAGTATACATGTTGCAATCTTGTTTATACTGCTGATTGGCTTAGAGTGTGATACAAAGTTAAGTTTCAACAAAACTCCAAATGGATTACAAAAATTTCTAAATTTGTATGTTTCTGATCCATGTTGTATTACATATGCACCAACAAATTAATGGGCAGAAACTCTCCTTTGAACTATCAAAGTTATAAGCTAAAACAAGAACTGGTATATTCTTGTCCTGATCAGTTGGTATAAAATATAAATTAATTCACAAAGAAAATAGAATTAAAACTATTGAAAAAAGATAAAACTATAATGGATTCCATAGCAACATATCAAAATTTCACATAATTTTACTCTAATGCATACATTTACCCAACCTTAATACATATTTTGAAGTACAAAATGATTCTAAATTATACCCACCAATGACTTTTGGAACATCTAATAAATATTATTCATTCATTCCATACCCTGTGTTCTTGAAGAAGAACTGAGTGTCAAACATTCACCTTCACTCTGAAATCAGATGCCCTAAAGGACAGCTCTAGACCTCAGGATGTGATCCCTTTATGGAGGGAGGGAACATTAATAATCACAGAAATCAGAAATTTTCTGCATCTCTTGAGAGAAAGGTATTAATATAGCTAATAAAAACTAACATTGACTAAATACTTATTAAGTACCAAGGCATATGCCAAGTGGTTCACAGGTATTATATCACTGAATCCTCCCAATAGTCTTATAAGGTTGGTACTCTTTTATTATGTTCATTTTAAGTAAAACTGGAGATCACAGAGGTTAATCTACCCAAGGACACAAAACTAGGAATTGACAAAATAATATCCAAAGCCAGAATTTTTGGCTCCAGTCAGTGCTATACTTAATCAGTATCATAAGAAATTATTTCCCCAACTTTTCAAAAAAAAAAGTGCAAAAACAGAACAGGTAAAGAAAAGTTTGTCTGAAAATGTCTAAATAACAACGAAATAAAATAAAAGCCAAATAAAATATATTTCATCATTTTATTTGAAGTTTAGTTCATGTTTGAAGACTTAGATAAAAAATCATTTGGATGAGATAGAAAATATTTACTACAGGAAAGTAATTTTTTGTGTGTGTGTGTGTGTGCGGTACGCGGGCCTCTCACTGCCACAGCCTCTCCCACTGCGGAGCACAGGCTCCGGACGCGCAGCCTCAGCGGCCATGGCCCACAGGCCCAGCCGCTCCGCGGCATGTGGGATCCTCCCGGACCGGGGCACGAACCTGTGTCCCCTGCATCGGTAGGCGGACTCTCAACCACTGCGCCATCAGGGAAGCCCTGGGAAAGTAGTTTTTAAAGATTTAATAGGGCTTCCCTGGTGGCGCAGTGGTTAAGAATCTGCCTGCCAATGCAGGGGACACAGGTTCGAGCCCTGGTCCGGGAAGATCCCACATGCCGCGGAGCAACTAAGCCCGTACACCACAACTACTGAGCCTGTGCTCTAGAGCCCATGAGCCACAACTACTGAGCCCACGTGCTACAGCTACTGAAACCCACACGCCTAGAGCCCGTGCTCCGCAACAAGAGAAGCCACTGCAATGAGAAGCCCGCGCACCACAACTAAGAGTAGCCCCCACGCACCGGAACTAGAGAAAGCTGGTGCGCAGCAACAAAGACCCAATGCAGCCAAAAATAAATTTATTTAAAAATAGTTAAATTAAAAAATAAAGATTTAATAAAAATTTAGTCTTCATGGTTCATTCTGTGGCAGTTCCTGTTGCTTGGTTACCATGAGGCAGAGAAAACCAACTACATAAGAATTATCACAACCATACTAAAAATAATTAATTTCTTATCTCTCTGTTCTACTCTTGTGTTGAATTACAAAATAGAGCAAATAAAGCTATATTATACGCTAAAAATAGCCACTTAATATATAAACTAATGCTTTCTTCATTCTTTGTTGAGTCTTCTAAACTCCTAAAGTATGAAAGTAATAAGTATATCTTTAATTTCAGTGAGAAAAATACCTTATAGCATCTGACCAATGAGTCATCCAAACTGTTCTGTTGCTGACCTGTTTCTGATAAACACTATGGGGATAAGAAATGAAATGAGTAATGTACAGTCCAGATAAGGAACATGTAAACTGAACATCTGTTGCTTTTGCTGACTGAAGCTCCTCACACCTTTTTTCTAGCAATAAAACCCCTATTACCTGGGGGAAACCATTTCTTGTCCTTCAAGCAGAGTTGAACTTAACATATCCCAGACCACAGAGATGGGCACAAAACTCCTAATTGAACAAAGTTCTCCATCTCCTTGGCCACAGCAATTGGAGACATTATCCAAGAAGTCTAATCATACTTTTCAGTGAAGTTTACTACATAATAAATAAGAGAGAGCTTTGGAGTCTCTCCTCTGGATTGTGATCTGTACAGATATAAACTTGGGTTTACAGTAGCTGTATTTTCTGCCATTTGGGGACATCTTGTCTGATAATGAAATCAATAAACAGTAGCAGAGCTGAGTGATAGAATGGCATGTGGGGTCAGCTCTTCCTTTGCCCTTTACAGTTACATGAGCCAACAAACTTCCTTTTTGCCTAAGCTAGTTTGATCTGAGTTTCATTTGCAAACAAAAAAATTGACAGATACAATTCTCTCAGTCATGGAGTTACTTAATTTCCTCTTGAATATAGTTACATTTAGGAACCTAGGATTTAAAGGTGAGCTCTTTGAGATTACTACCAGTTGTAAAAAGTTATATTTCCTTTTATTTGTCTTTAAAGTGTCTCAAATGTCCAGTAGCAGTAGCAAATTGGAATTCTGTGAGTAAACACACCCATGGCTGTATCTATAGTCAACAATAGTTGGGGAGAATGATAATGAAAAAAAAAAATCTCTTCCAAAAACTACCTCATTTCACTATCATAAGGCCTTAAACACACCTTAAATTCTATCATCAGAGGTTCTTTCCTTATGTTAAGCCTCACCATTTCCCTGCAGTCCTCTTATGAGGAATAAATAATATTGAGGCACTTACATCTTAGTGTGAATTACTCAGACAATTTTTCTCCATGACAGGAAAAGAGTAGGTGCCAAAAAGTTTCAAAAAGAAGGTAGAAAGTAAAAGGATCAAGAGAATGAGAAGAAAAGCCACAGAAGGAAAATATTTGCAAAAGACATATCTGGTAAAGGACTGTTATCCAAAATATACAAAGAACTCTTAAAATTTAACAGTAAATACCAAATGTAAAATAGATAGCTAGTGGGAAGCAGCTGCATAGCACAGGGAGATCAGCTCCAGGCTTTGTGACCACCTAGAGGGGTGGGATAGGGAGGGTGGGAGGGAGGGAGACGCAAGAGGGAAGAGATATGGGAACATATGTATATGTATTACTGATTCACTTTGTTATAAAGCAGAAACTAACACACCATTGTAAAGCAATTATACTCCAATAAAGATGTTTAAAAATTTTGACAGTAAAAAAACCAAACAACCTGATTAAAATATGGGCAAAAGATTGGAACAGACACCACACCAAAGAAGACATACAGACATCAAATAACCATATGAAAAGAAGTTCAATGTCATATGTCATTCGGGACTTGCAAATTAAAATGACATATCACTCCACATCTATTAGAATAACCAAAATCCAAAACACCGACAACACCCAAATGCTGGCAAGGATGTGGAGCAAGAGGAACTCTCATTCATTGCTGGTGGGAATACAAAATGGCACAGGCACTTTGAAAGACAGTTTGGCAGTTCTTACAAAATCAAGCATACTTTAACCATGCAAACCATCAATTGCTCTCCTTGATATTCACTCAAATGAGCTGAAAACTTATGTACACACAAAAACCTGCACATGAAAAAAAAAAAAAAACCTGCACATGAATGTTTACAGCAGCCTTATTCATAATTGCCAAAATTTGGAAGCAACCAAGGTGTCCTTCAATACGTAAATGGATAAATCACTGTGGTACATCCAGACAATGAAATATTATTAAGTGCTAAAAAGAAACAAACTACAAAGCCACTAAAAAACATGTAGGAACCATAAATGCATATTGCTAAGTCAAAGAAACCAGTCTCAAGAAGCTAAATACTGTATAAATCCAATTATTTGACACACTAGAAGAGTCAAAACTATAGAGACAGTAAAAAGACCACTGGTTGACAAGGGTTTTGTGGGAGAGAGGGATAAATAGGTGGAGCACAGAAAATATTTAGGGCAGTGAAACTGTTCTGTAATGTACTATAATGGTCACCATGATATACATGTCATCACACATTTGTCAAAACTCATAGAATGTATAACATAAAAAGTAAACCCTAATGTTAACCATGGACTTTGATCGATAATGATGTGTGACTGATGTTCATTGATTAATAATAAATGTGCCACACTGGTGCACTGGTATGGGATGTTAATGGTGGGAAAGTCTTTGCATGTGTAGAGTCTTTGCCTATAGTAGAGAGGAGCTGTGTAGGAACTCTTTGTACTTTCTGTTCAATTATCCTGTGAAGCTAAAAATACTCTAAAAAAATAAATTCTATTATTTTTTTTAATTCTATTATTTTTTAAGTAAAAGCAATGAAACAGGTGATGACCAAGAGTCAACAAATGGTACATATCACAATTTCCTTATGCCTATCACTCTTCAACATAGGATTTAGGGCCTACTAGTCAGATAACAAACATTTATTGAAAACCTACTATGTTTCTAGTACTGTGCTTGGTGCCTTGGAAATTAAATACAAATAGCCATTTCCCATATGCAGCTTACAGTCTAATAGAGAGGAGTAAGACAACAAAGAAATAATTATATAATTACAGATTATAATATGGGAGCACTAGATAATATTTGAATACCAGTGAGACTGGTTCAGTTAAAAAGAAACAGAAAGGGCTTCCCTGGTGGCGCAGTGGTTGAGAGTCCGCCTGCCGATGCAGGGGACACGGGTTCGTGCCCCGGTCTGGGAGGATCCCACATGCCGCGGAGCGGCTGGGCCCGTGAGCCATGGCCGCTGAGCCTGCGCGTCCGGAGCCTGTCCTCCGCAACGGGAGAGGCCACGACAGTGAGAGGCCTGCGTAACGCATAAAAAAAAAAAAAAAAAAAAAAAAAAAAGAAACAGAAAGAAAGAAATCTAAAATGCAAGAGAAGGAGAGGTGGTAAATTAAGAAGGACACCAAGATGGTATGAAAGAATGGAATCCAGAATATAGGTAGAAGCCTTGTTCTTTGGTAGGAGAGAAATTTCTCCATTATAGCAGAAGAAGAGGCATATAAAGAGAATACCTGCAGGCACCCCAGCGGGACGGTATAAGCCTTCCCATCAGGTGAACAGAAACTTCCTTTGGGGGTATGTGTGATGGATAGCAAAGGTAGAAAGAGCCAAAATAATCCTGTGAAATCTATTTAACAAATGGCACCATCTTTTTGGCAGGCAAAGAAAATGGCTTTTATCATGGTGGCCCTTGTGATGTGAACCAGGTCCAGAGCACAATTATATTAGAGTTTATGGCTTACAGAGATCAAGGTTAAAGCCATACTAACAAGAGAAATGTCTCTGTTCATATGAATTAGACTGTATCTTCACTGAGCTTGCCTTGGTAAGGTATATACTTGTTTCTTAAATAAACAATGAGAAAATCAGCCACTGTGGCTAGAGGGAAGAATAACCTGGAAGTGGAATACCCACACTGGTCTTCACTCAGGGGTACCCTCCATCATCAGAGTCAGCACAACTGAGTAGGTTAGGAGTATCAGTAGCATCAGCCAAAGCCTGAAACAGTCTTGTTACATAAGGCAAAGGGGAGGGAAAGAGGTGGACTGACATGGCCTCCTCTATGGTAGAGTTCTCTGAAGCACAGTGTGTGGACCTGAGTAGGATTTGAGAGAGTGAGGGAGGGAGGGAGGGAGGGAAAGAGGGAAGGAAGGAAGGAAGGAAGGGAGGGAGGGAGGGATGGAGGGAGGGAGGGAGGGAGGGAGGGAGGGAGGAAGGAAGGCAGGAAGGAAGGAAAGAGAAAGGAGAAAGGGAAAGAAAGAAAGAAAATGGGGATTAATGGGAACTACAGAGAGAGACCTAGAGAGAGAGAACACTCACTTGAGACAGCTTCTCTTAGAAGGTCTGAGTGTGCTAGTCCATTTACTAAGTCACATAAAATGATTTCTGTTCCTCCAACATGATATGGCTTTTCTGAGATTCTTCCAGTGAATGTTTGATATGGAGTAGACAGGGGAGAAAGGAAGAATTTAGGGGAGTAACTAGCACTGGTTCACCCTAGTGGATTACTCTAGGCCAGAGGACATGGGTTACCAGGAGGGAGAGAGCCACAGACGTCGTGTCAAAAAAAGGATGACTGAGAGAAACCCTGTCACAACTGGGTCACAGAAATATGAGGCAACATCTTCAGTGAGAGTTTTAAACAGAGAAGATATGAAATAGTTTTGTGACAAATAGAAGAATTGATACTCCAGTACAATATAGGTTGCTGGAAAGCATTAGGAGCACACTTAAGAAAGAAGAATTTTGTTTTGAGCCTTGCCTCTGTCATTTATTAGCTGGGTGATATTTTTTACAATATGCTTAGCCCCTTTGAACCTGAGTTCCCTTGACTGTAAAATGGGGATACTAAAACCAATAATATAAGGCTGTATAAAGGATTAAATGAGATTATGTATGTAAAGGTCTTTATACATATTAAATCCTTTTAAAAATATTTATTCCTTTTCTGATTTCATAGCTTTCAAGATTCGTAAGCTTTACTAAACTGTAGGGTCTTTTTTCTTAGGTCAATACTCACCTGAGAGTTTTTGCCTGGGTAAAGTGTTAACACTAGGTGGATACAAAATTAACATACAAAAATCAGTAGCATTTCTATACACTAACAATAAATTACTTAAAAAATAAATTTTAAAAAGGATCCCATTTACAAAAGCATCAAAAACAATAAAGTACTCAGGAATAAATTTAACCAATTAGATGAAAGATCTTTATACTGAAGATTACCTTGATAAAAAAATCAAAGAAGACACAAATAAATGGAAAAGTATCCCATGTTCATGAATTGGAAGAAGTAGTATTTCTTAAATGTCTATACTACCCAAAGCTATCTATAGACTTATTGAAATCCCTGTCAAGATTCCAGTGGCATATTTTACAAGAACAGAAAAAAAAAATCTAAAATTCATATGGAACCACAAAAGACCCCCAAATAGCAAAAGCAATCTTGAGAAAGAAGAGTAAAGCTGGAGGCATTCTACTTCCTGATTTCAAACTATATTACAAAGCCCTTGCAATTGAAAAAGCATGGGTTTTGAGAACCTATAAATAAACCCATGCATATGTGATCAACCAATATTTGAAAAGACAGCCAAGAATCCTCAGTGGAGAAAAGACTGTCCCTCTAAAAAATGGTGCTGGGAAAATTGGATATTCACATGTAAAAGTATGAAACTAGACCCTTATCTCACACCACTTACAAAAATTAACTTGAAATGGATTAAAGACTTGTAACACCTGAAACCGTAACACTCCTAGAACAGGAAAAACTCCTTGACATGGGTCTTGACAATGATTTTTTTATTGGTGTATAACTGATTTACAACATTTTATTAGTTTCAGATGTACAACATAGTGATTTAATATTTTTATAGATTATACCCCACTTAAAGTTATTACAAAACAATGGCTATATTTCCCTGGGCAATGATTTTTTGGATATGACAACAAAAGCACAAGCAACAAAATCAAAATGAATAAGAGGGACTACATCAAACTAAAAAGCTTCTGCACAACAACAGAAATGAATGACAAAACGAAAAGGCAACCTACAAGTAGGAGAAGATATTTGCAAATCATATATCTCATAAGGGGTTAATACCCAACATACACAAAGAACTCATACAACCCAATAACAAATAAACAAATAATCCAATTTTAAAATGGGCAAAGGACCTAAAGTCACATTTTTCCAAAAAAGATATGTAAGTGGCCAACAGGTACATTAAAAAGTGCTCAAATTAACAAATTGAAGGAGAAAAACCATATGATCATCTCAATAGATGCAGAGAAAGCTTTCGACAAAATTCAACACCCATTTATGATAAAAACCCTCCAGAAAGTAGGCATAGAGGGAACTTTCCTCAACATAATAAAGGCCATATATGACAAGCCCACAGCAAACATCATCCTCAATGGTGAAAAACTGAAAGCATTTCCACTAAGATCAGGAACAAGACAAGGTTGCCCACTCTCACCACTCTTATTCAACATAGTTTTGGAAGTTTTAGCCACAGCAATCAGAGAAGAAAAGGAAATAAAAGGAATCCAAATCGGAAAAGAAGAAGTAAAGCTGTCACTGTTTGCAGATGACATGATACTATACATAGAGAATCCTAAAGATGCTACCAGAAAACTACTAGAGCTAATCAATGAATTTGGTAAAGTAGCAGGATACAAAATTAATGCACAGAAATCTCTGGCATTCCTATATACTAATGATGAAAAATCTGAAAGTGAAATCAAGAAAACACTCTCATTTACCATTGCAACAAAAAGAATAAAATATCTAGGAATAAACCTACCTAAGGAGACGAAAGACCTGTATGCAGAAAATTATAAGACACTGATGAAAGAAATTAAAGATGATACAAATAGATGGAGAGATATACCATGTTCTTGGATGGGAAGAATCAACATTGTGAAAATGACTCTACTACCCAAAGCAATCTACAGATTCAATGCAATCCCTATCAAACGACCATTGGCATTTTTCACAGAACTAGAACAAAAAATTTTGCAATTTGTATGGAAACACAAAAGACCCCGAATAGCCAAAGCAATCTTGAGAACGAAAAAAGAAGCTGGAGGAATCAGGCTCCCTGACTTCAGACTATACTACAAAGCAACAGTAATCAAGACAGTATGGTACTGGCACAAAAACAGAAAGATAGATCAGTGGAACAGGATAGAAAGCCCAGAGATAAACCCACGCACATATGGACACCTTATCTTTGATAAAGGAGGCAGGAATGTACAGTGGAGAAAGGACAGCCTCTTCAATAAATGGTGCTGGGAAAACTGGACAGGTACATGTAAAAGTATGAGATTAGATCACTCCCTAACACCATACACAAAAATAAGCTCAAAATGGATTAAAGACCTAAATGTAAGGCCAGAAACTATCAAACTCTTAGAGGAAAACATAGGTAGAACACTCTATGACATAAATCACAGCAAGATCCTTTCTGACCCACCTCCTAGAGTAATGGAAATAAAAACAAAAATAGACAAATGGGACCTAATGAAACTTCAAAGCTTTTGCACAGCAAAGGAAACCATAATCAAGACCAAAAGACAACCCTCAGAATGGGAGAAAACATTTGCAAATGAAGCAACTGACAAAGGATTAATCTCCAAAATTTACAAGCAGCTCATGCAGCTCAATAACAAAAAAACAAAAAACCCCATCCAAAAATGGGCAGAAGACCTAAACAGACATTTCTCCAAAGAAGATATACAGACTGCCAACAAACACATGAAAGAATGCTCAACATCATTAATCATTAGAGAAATGCAAATCAAAACTACAATGAGATATCATCTCACACCAGTCAGAATGGCCATCATCAAAAAATCTAGAAACAATAAATGCTGGAGAGGATGTGGAGAAAAGGGAACACTCTTGCACTGCTGGTGGGAATGTGAATTGGTTCAGCCACTATGGAGAACAGTATGGAGGTTCCTTAAAAAACTACAAATAGAATTACCATATGACCCAGCAATCCCACTACTGGGCATATACCCTGAGAAAACCAAAATTCAAAAAGAGTCATGTACCAAAATGTTCACTGCAGCTCTATTTACAATAGCCCGGAGATGGAAACAACCTAAGCGCCCATCATCGGACGAATGGATAAAGAAGATGTGGCACATATACACAATGGAATATTACTCAGCCTTAAAAAGAAATGAAATTGAGTTATTTGTAATGAGATGCATAGACCTAGAGTCTGTCATACAGAGTGAAGTAAGTCAGAAAGAAAAAGACAAATACCGTATGCTAACACATATATATGGAATTTAAGGGAAAAAAATGTCATGAAGAACCTAGGGGTAAGACAGGAATAAAGACGCAGACCTACTGGAGAATGGACTTGAGGATATGGGGAGGGGGAAGGGTGAGTTTTGACAGGGCAAGAGAGAGTCATGGACATATACACACTAACAAACGTAGTAAGGTAGATAGCTAGGGGGAAGCAGCCGCAAGGCACAGGGATATTAGCCCGGGGCTTTGGGACAGCCTGGAGGGGTGGGATGGGGAGAGTGGGAGGGAGGGAGACGCAAGAGGGAAGACATATGGGAACATATGTATATGTATAGCTGATTCACTTTGTTATAAAGCAGAAACTAACACACCATTGTAAAGCAATTATACCCCAATAAAGATGTTTAAAAAAAAAAAAAAGTGCTCAACATCACTAATCATTAGAGAAATGCATATCAAAATCAAAATGAGATATCACCTCATGCCTGTTAGAGTGACTATCATCAAAAAGATAAGACATAAATGCTGTTGAGGATTTGAAGAAAAAGGAACCCTTGTGCACTGGTGGTAGGATTGTAAACTGGTGCAACCACTATGAAAAACACTATGTACGTGCCTAAAAAAATTAAAAGTAGAACTACCATATGATCCAGCAACTTCAATTCTGGGTATATATCCAAAGGAAATGAAATCACTAAGTGAAAGGGCTATCTGCACCCCCATGTTCACAGCAGTATTATTTACAATCGCCAAGACATGGAAACAATCTAAGTGTTCACCAACAGATGAATGGATAAAGAAAATGTGGCGCATATATATATATATGTAAAACAATATATCATTCAGTTACTTAAAAAAAAAGAGGGAAATCCTGCCATTTGGGAAAATGTGGGTGGATCTTGAGGGCATTATGCTGAGTGAAATAAGGTAGACAGAAAAAGACAAATACTGTGTTCACACTTATATGTGGAATTTTTTAAAAAATGAAACTCATAGAAAAAGAGATCACATCTTTTGGATGAAGGTAGTCAGAAGGTACAAACTTCAGGTTATAAGATAAATAAGTCCTGGGGATGTGGTGTGCAACATGATGACTATAGTTAACATTGCTGTATGGTAGATTTGAAAGTTGCCAAGAGAGTAAATTCTAAAAGCTCTCACAACAAGGAAAAAACCATTTTTTGTATCTCTGTGAAATGATAGATGTTAACTAAACTTACTGCAGTAATCATTTCACAACACATAAAATGCAAGCCACTATGCTGCGTAACTTAAACTTTTACAGTGCCATATGTCAATTATATCCCAATAAAACTGAGAGAAAAAAAGGAATTAGGGGAAAAGTGTTAACATTTGGACTACTACTCCTAAATTGCTTCAGGCATTTTGAGCATTGTTAATTGTTCAGGGTATATACAATTCTTGAGTCAGTGGGCTAACCACTATATCCAGATTATGTTTTTACTCAAGTTGGTCTTAGGACCTCTAAAAGTATAAAGTATCAAAAGAATTTCAATGAGATTTATTTCTACCTAGAAGACAGTCTTTCCAGAATTTTTTTTAAAAAGGCTTTTAAACATCCCTATCTACAAGTTATTTTTATGTTTTCAATATGTCATTGGTCAGACTGGCTCAAGACGGCAAGTAGAAGGACATGCTCTCACTCCCTCTTACGAGAGCACTGGGAACACAACTAACTGCTGAACGATCATCGCAGGAAGACAGGAGAATTCACAACAAAAGATACCCCACATCCAAAGACAAAGGAGAAGCCACAACAAGAAGGTAGGAGGGGCACAATCACAATAAAATCAAATCCCATAACTGCTGGGTGGGTGACTCACAAACTGCAGAAAACTTATACCACAGAAGTCCACCCACTGGAGTTAAGGTTCTGACCCCACATCAGGCTTCCCAACCCGGGGGTCTGGCAACATGAGGAGGAATTCCTAGAGAATCAGAATTTGAAGGCTAACGGGATTTGATTGTAAGACTTTGACAGGACTGGGGGAAAGAGAGACTCCACTCTTGGAGGGCACACACAAAGTAGTGTGTGCAATGGGACCCAGGGGAAGGAGCAGTGACCCCATAGGAGACTGAAACAGACATACCTGCTAGTGTTGGAGGGTCTCCTTCAGAGGCGGGGGGTGGCTGTGTCTCACCGTGAGGACAAGGACATTAGCAGCAGAAGTCCTGGGAAGTACTCCTTGCCGTGAGCCCTCCCAGAGTCCGCCATTAGGCCCACGGAAGAGCCCAGATAGGCTCCAGTATTGGGTTGCCTCAGGCCAAACAACCAACAGGGGGGGAACTCAGCCCCACCCATCATCAGAAAAGGAGATTAAAGTTTTACTGAGCTCTGCCTACTAGAGCAACACGCAGCTCTATGCAAAACCAGTCCCTCCTATCAGGAAACTTGAACAAGCCTCTTAGATAGCCTCATCCACCAGAGGGCAGACAGCAGAAGCAAGAAGAACTACAATCCTGCAGCCTGTGGAACAGAAACCACATTCACAGAAAGATAGACAAGATGAAAAGGCAGAGGACTATGTACCAGATGAAGGAACAAGATAAAACCCCAGAAAAAAACCTAAATGAAGTGGAGACAGGCAAACTTCCAGAAAAAGAATTCAGAATAATGATAGTCAAGATGATCCAGGACCTCGGAAAAAGAATGGAGGCAAAGATCGAGAAGATGCAAGAAATGTTTAACAAAGACATAGAAGAATTAAAGAGCTAACAAACAGAGATGAACAATACAATAACTGAAATGAAAAATACACTAGAAGGAATCAATAGCAGAATAACTGAGGCAGGAGAACAGGTAAGTGACCTGGAAGACAGAATGGTGGAATTCACTGCTGCGAAACAGAATAAAGAAAAAAAAATGAAAAGAAATGAAGACAGCCTAAGAGACCTCTGGGACAACATTAAACACAACAACATTTGCATTATAGGGGACCCAGAAGGAGAAGAGAGAGAGAAAGGACCAGAGAAAATATCTGAGGAGATTATAGTCGAAAACTTCCTTAACGTGGGAAAGGAAATAGCCACCCAAGTCCAGGAAGCCCAGCGAGTCCCAGACAGGATAAAGCCAAGGAGAAACATGCCAAGACACATAGTAATCAAATTGACAAAAATTAAAGACAAAGAAAATTTATTGAAAGCAGCAAGGGAAAAACGACAAATAACATACAAGGGAATTCCCATTGGAGTTCCCTGCGCCACAAGGGAAGCCCCCAAGATATTTTTTGATCCACCTCCTAGAGCAATAGAAATAAAAACAAAAATAAACAATTGGGACCTAATGAAACTTCAAAGCTTTTGCACAGCCAAGGAAACCATAAACAAGATGAAAAAGCAACCCTCAGGAGAAAATATTTGCAAATCAATAATCAGACAAAGGATTAATCTCTAAAATATATAAACAGCTCATGCAGCTCAATATTAAAAAAAGAGGGCTTCCCTTGTGGCGCAGCGGTTGAGAGTCCGCCTGCTGACGCAGGGGACACGAGTTCATGTCCTGGTCCGGGAGGATCCCACGTGCCGCAGAGCGGCTGGGCCCATGAGCCATGGCTGCTGAGCCTGCACGTCCGGAGCCTTTGCTCCGCAACGGGAGAGACCACAACAGTGAGAGGCCCACATACCGCAAGAAAAATATATGTATGTATATATATATAAAAGAAACAACCCAATCTAAAAAGGGCAGAAGACCTAAATAGACATTTCTCCAAAGAAGACATACAGATGGCCAAGAAGCACATGAAAAGCTGCTCAACATCACTAATTATTAGAGAAATGCAAATCAAAACTACAATGAGGTATCACATCACACCAGTTAGAGTGGGCATCATCAGAAAATCTACAAACAACAAATGCTGGAGAGGGTGTGGAGAAAAGGGAACCCTCTTGCACTGCTGGTGGGAATGTAAATTGATACAGCCACTATGGAGAACAGAATGGATATTCCTTAAGAAACTAAAAGTAGAACTACCATACGACCCAGCAATCCCACTACTGGACATATACCCAGAGAAAACCGTACTTCAAAAAGACACATGCACCCCAATGTTCATTGCAGCACTATTTATAATAGCTAGGCCATAGAAGCAACCTTAAATGCCCACTGACAGATGAATGGATAAAGAAGATGTAGTACATATATACAATGGAATATTACTCAGCCATAAAAAGCAATGAAAATGGGTCATTGGTAGAGATGTGGATGGATCTAGAGACTGTCATACAGAGTGAAGTAAGTCAGAAAGAGAAAAACAAATATCATATATTAACGCATATATGTGGAACCTAGAAAAATGATATAGATGAACCGGCTTGCAGGGCAGAAACTGAGCCACAGATGTAGAGAACAAACATATGGACACCAGGGGGGAAAGTGGCAGGGGGTGGGGGGATGAATTGGGAAATTGGGATTGACATGTATACACTAATATGTATAAAATGGATAACTAATAAGAACCTGCTCTATAAAAAAATAAATTAAATAAAATTTTAAAAAATACATTGCTACTGGCATGTGCAAGCTAAAAAAAAATAAGTCATTGGTAAACTAATCATGAGAATGCAATTTGGTGCAACTGCTTTTATTTGAAAGAAACAGAAAAATGGGGTTTTGGATTTCCAGTGGGGTTTTGTATTATTTGTTTTCTGAGTTATTTGAAATTCCACCATGCTGCATGAAGTTCTCATACTTTCGTGTATATCAGAATCACTGCAGATGCATTTTAATAAAGTTTCAAGGCCTCAACTCCAGAACATCTGATTCTTTAGGTCTGAGTGACACCAAAGAATATGCATTTTTTGCCAGCATCCCAGGTAATACTAATGCAGGTGGTCATTAATGCCCATTTTGAGGAAGACTTAGAGCCTAGACAACGTGTACATTTGCTTTGGAATAATTATTTGGTTTTTACCATGTGAAGAATCTAAAGAAACTCATATTCACTTTTTTTTTTAAACATAGTCACAGGGCTTCCCTGGTGGCACAGTGGTTGAGAGTCCGCCTGCCGATGCAGGGGACACAGGTTCGTGTCCCAGTCTGGGAAAATCCCACATGCCGCAGAGCGGCTGGGCCCACGAATCATGGCCACTGAGCCTGCGCGTCCAGGGAAGACCCCGTATTTACTTTCATATACAGACCACAATCAATTCACTTCTGGAAAAAAGAAAAAGTCATCCCATAATTTGAATTTTTGTTCACTTTGAGTGTTACACCTTATGAATACATTATACACAGAGTTTGAATTGTTAGTTCTACAACATTTTTCATGATAAAGGTCCATATGATGCATATATTTGTTTCATTAGAGGCTTGGACAGCTGTTTAAATTATCACTTGATAGTGTAAGAGCAATCCTTTTACATTTTCCTTTGTCTATGAAAATATTTACTTTGAAGCCCCAAGAATTACCAAGCCTCTCCTACCTTTAAGATCTTTATGTACAAAGGGAGGGATCTTCTGAAATTTTCTTGGGAATTTCCCCCAAGATGTTTACTAAGTACATCTTGTCTAATCCTTTCCAGGGCTCCTGTAAGACATATTTCTTTACGCTTAGTAAAGAGAACATTACAAACAAAAACTTGCAATCTTATGTAGAATTCAAGCCAGATAAAACTTGGAAAACAACTATATGTCTTTCAGAGGATTGCCTTTCAGCAGCATTGAAAATGCATATTTCAGATACCAAATAGCAGATAAATGTAATGCTTTCCAAGATGGAACATAAGGTCCCAGTCTATTTTAAGAGGAAGAAAAGATTGGAAAATATCCCAGAAATGTCATTGTGGGAGCAGGTTGAACAACCCACTAGTATAAAAAGAATTTTTCTTATAAAAAGCAATCACATCACACACTTATTAAATTTAGGGAGGACAGTAGAATAAAAAGTGTTAGATTTCCTTAGGGAAAATATTCAAGTGAAACTAAGTCCTGAACTATAATTGAATATTACAGTTTAGTAGATGGTGTTCAAAATCATGGGACCAGAAGGCACTATAGACATTCATATAATCATTTTCCTGCCTCACTTGAGTCCTACCACTAAGTCACCTAAGATTAATAAATAATCTATCTCAGTTCGAATGCCTGCAGAGGAAGAAATTTTATAAATCCCTCATTTACCTCTTCAATAACCAATGCACAGTTTGAATCTATTTCATTCAAATAAATTATCTTGTATTCAATCCAAAAATATTAATACCCCACTATGTGTTGGTTTAAAAACTGGCCCCTGTAAACAGAGGGCAGGGAGAGACCAAAGAAAGAAGAAGAGCACTCCAGATTGGTAGGTGGAAGATTTAATAAGCAAGGGAATTTATGAGACTTGTCTTGGGCGGCTGTAAGACTAATATATCACCACACCCATCCACCAGAATATTAAAAGCTTGTATAGAGGCCTTAATGGGGTTCAGGCACATATACCATCCAGATAGTGTCAACAGCACATTGTTCTCTCAAAGACTGCATCCTTGAAAATGACTCCCACTGTAGGAACCATGAGGAGAGGGTACATTCCAAGCATAGGGGAGGCAGGTGAGGAGCCTCTGATTGCCCCAGTCCAGCTCACAGGTCAAACAGTGGTCATGTTCTCTAGATTACCTTCTCCAACACTATGTATAAGATCCATCCAAAACCTCCACCCAAAACCTGAGAAATTTAGTCAATCACAAGGCATCTTAGATACATAAAATCAAACAGTTATTCCAATGAGGACATTATGCAAAACTATGGTTTTTAACTCTTTGCCCGTACTACCCCTTCCCCTTTCAATATTCAACCATCTATAACCCCCAAATCACAGTATAAACATTGGTAGGAACTTAAAGTTTTCAGCTCAAGAATCCTTGAATACTTGCTTCAATTGCAACCTCTAAACATTTAATTTGTCGATATCTGATAGGGCAATGATATTCACAAATCTATAATCTGTAGATGCTATTGGCATGTATTTATATTCCATTAGAAATGACATACATATTGTTAGAGAAGAGGAAAACATTCAAACTTCTAGGGGTCCTCCTCAATACCTTATTCAGGTGGGAGAAAATAATAGGCAGGAGATGGACTGTAAAATGAATAATCACTACCTGTACTTACTAGAAGATCTGAATTTTTGGAGAGGTAAGATTTTATGGACAGAACAGAGGAAGCAGTGGCCACTCTATCAATTTTTGAGTTATGCTCTTATAAGGGGAATAGTGGTCCTCTCTATAGTGATCTATTCCAATATTACAAGTTCATGCATGATTGATGGGCATTTGGAGCTCCTCCCCTGATTATCAGCAGAACCCAGCTCCTACACTTACCTCCAGCTCTGCCTTCTCTATTATGATTCTGGAACAAAAGGATGAGGTTCTGCAAACACAATATGTTTACCTGGCCCAGTGTTCTCATTCTATTGCACACTTTCAAGTGATTTGTCTTTGTCATGTTTCCCAGTGTCAGAATGATCCACTGCATATATTTTTCATTCAGAATCTTGTCTGAAGTGTCCAAAGTAAAAAGTAATTATATGGTTGTTAATTGATGATACTATGTTATTAAGCAAATTTACTAACTTCACACACACAAAAAAAGGTTTTGGTTTTTATCTTTACTTGCACTCATGCATTCTGATAAATCCTCTTGGCTTCACCTGTCTTATATTCTAGTCTCCACTGCAGCAAGTTCATCATAGAGTCTGACTAGCTTCACACAGTACCTCCATCCCACTCTACATATCTCTTTCCTCCAGTCCTAAGCTTCAGTATGGATATACTGACACATATACAACCTTGAAGGTAATTCTCCATGGGGGAAAGTTGGCCAATGGTGAACAGAATCCAATGAATCGATGTTTCTCCCTTCCTCCTCTCACTCACAAACAGATGGTCCTGGGATACATGGCTTCTCAGATAATACCCAGGCTTCCATTGTAGTAATCAACTCATATTCTTGTGTTGGTTCTCTTTTTTTCCTGGCCTGATCCCTGGGTTTATTACCCAATAAAGTACTTATACAAAAGTTTTCAACTTAGGTTCTGCTCTCTAGGGGAACCCAAGTAAGATAGGCAGTAATTTTCATTTTTATGCTGGTTTCCTAAAAATAATCCTCCCAACTGACTTAGTTGTAAGTCAGTTGAGAGAAGAGGATAGGACAAATAGAAAATATATTTATGATGGTTTTCCTCAACTAAAACCCCAGATATAGACATACAGACTGTGTATATATATTCTAGTTCTAGATACTATTCAGTGTGATTGCCCTACTTCTTAAAGTCGTTTTTTTCCTCATAAAAATACACCTCTTTTAGAAGATAAATTCCTTTAAAAATAGTAACCTATGTCAAAATATTCAATTAACTCACTTTTTTAAAAGCCCCTTTAACGCCTAATTGAAATAACATGCATTTTTTGAAGTATTCTCTCCACTCCCATTTCTGGTAATCCTGTTCATGCCTTCTTCACTTCCCCAATATCAGCTGTAATATTCTACTTTTAAAAGAAACTTAAATGTGTGATAAACAATAGAATTTGGTTACTTTTTTTCAAGTACAGTAATGATCAACAGAATAGCCACCCTTAAGCCTAATTAATACTACATAAACAAAGTTGTGCTTTTTCCATTTTAGTATCTAGAAAATTAAGGGGAAAATAATACTCTTCCAATAATATAGAAGACTGAACTAATATAAACCCCTATCTCACTATAAAAACAGGGAAAGGATTAATAAAGTATAACTAACTTTTTATATATAAAGATGAACTGGTAGATGCAAAAGCCAATGTATCAGGTGCCCAAGGATATAATTCCTGGATATAAGCCCTAAGGACTTCAGAGCTGGGGCTTCAAATACCAGACAAGGTCAGGAGATGTGCCTTGAGCTTATATAAGGCAAAGAGCTGGAATCAATCTTCTTGCAAAGTAGGAGGCTTTGAATTGACGCCATTCCATAAAAATGAGAATGGAATAGTTTCACCAAACAACTCAGGAAGCAGCAAGGAAACTTACTGTGTGCCTAGAATTCAGTGGAAGTTAAATGAATCCCATGAAACATCAAAGTTACACCTGTACATGAGTAAGGAGTCCAAATTTATACTACTCATATGGTGCTGAAATCTAAAGCCCAGAATTTAACATAAAAATTAGTGAAATCCTAGAACTGTGGCAGAAACAAACCCAAAATTCTTCTGTAGAAACACTGTCTATATTTAGGGTGCAGGGAATTCCCACAGAATAAACATACTCATTGAAAATAAGCGTATAATGCATACAAAGGAATAATACACATGATAAATAATAATTAGAACTAACAGGAGAATTAGAAATCCAAGAAACTTGAGATACTAAATCAGTCCCAAGATAAATTTTTAAGTGTTTAAAAGAAGGAATGAAAAACTTAATGAGCATAGTGTGCTCTTATTTTAATAAACATAAATTTTTAAATATAATATTTGACACTAAAATTTTAATAGGCTAAACAAATGGTTAAACACAGGAAGAAGCAGAACTGGTTAAGCTGAAGGGAAAAATGGTAAACTGGAGAAGAGATCCAAAGAAGTTACACAGAATGTAGCACTAATAAAAAAGATGAAAAACACAGAAGAGGGGTTAAGAGATAGGGAATGGGGGTTTAGAATGAGAAAATTCAACGTACATTCAATATGAGTTCCAGTAAAGAGGGAATAAAGAAAACTAAGGAGAGGTAAGAGTCAATGAATAAAAATATCTCCTTAACTGAAATAAGCAGAGGACTTATAGAGGCAAATAACAATAAATTTCTACCTAAACACTTCAGAGTAATATTGAAAATCACCTATGATAAAGAGAAAAATATTTTTAAAAAACCAAGATTAACAATTCTCAAAGAAATAACAATTAGACAAAGAGTAGACTCTCCATAAACAGCAACAAAGGCCAAACAGAATTACTCTTTCAAGGTGTTGAGTAAAAAGTCATTCGAAATTAGAAAACCAGATAAAACAGCATTCAAGAGTAACATAAAATGAAAACATTTTCAGAAAAACAAAGAATGAGATAGTTTACCACCCAGAGATTCTTTTTGAAAAAAAGTATTAAAGGGCATGTGTCAGGAAGGAGAAAATTAACCACAGAACAAAAAGTAAAGTGCAAGAAACAATAACTAGCAAAAATTACTGGAAAATATTTTGGTAAATCTAAATAAGCATCAAAATGTACATATATGAAATATTTGTATTTATAATATATATACAATCTTTACTATACAGAATAATTATATTAGTAAATTAGATTAAATTATAATATATTAAATATGTAATATATTTTATATTAAATATGATATTATCTATAATTTATAATACTTATATATAAAGGATTACTATTTAAACCCAGAAAGAATTCTTAAAAGTCAATTAAAGATGAGACAAGACCATGAAATATTTAAATGGCAAAGGATATGAACAGTTAATAGATTAAAATTTCCAAATTGTTAACAGATACATGAAAGGCTCTTTGTCCTAACTCTATGTTCTGACTAGTAATCAAGGAAATAAAAATTAAGACACTGATTTTTCATATCTATCAAATTTGAAAACCTTAAATTAAGATCAGGCAGGAATTTTCATTATAGTATCTGTGGGAGTACAAATTGCTACAATCCCTTTGGAATGAAATTTACCAATATCTAAAAGACTTTAAAGTCTGCTTAGCACACCATCCAGCAATTCCCCTCTCAAGAGTATATAAGAAACTAGGGAATTCTAGGGGAATTCCTAGAGAAACTCTCTTACATATGCCCAAGAAAACATGTACAAAAATGTTTAAAGTAGCAAAATACTGAAAGCAATCTAAAATCAAATAAATCGTGGGATTTTATGTAATATAACGCCAGATAACAGTTAAAATGAATGAATTAGATCAATATCATCCAGATTCATCTTGAAAAACTAATGTTGAGTGAAAGAAGCAAGTTAGAGAATATTAAATACAAT
Source organism: Phocoena phocoena (assembly GCF_963924675.1). Classification (NCBI taxonomy): domain Eukaryota; kingdom Metazoa; phylum Chordata; class Mammalia; order Artiodactyla; family Phocoenidae; genus Phocoena; species Phocoena phocoena. The sequence goes on along the minus strand of NC_089225.1, from coordinate 37,685,020 downwards.
AACTTACAACATTGTCCAGGTACAGTTTTTAAACATTAAATGGCATAATCTACATGCAAACTTATGATAATATTGTCAATAGGCAAGCTAGAAGACTAGCTTTCCATTTTATTACTGATTTATTTTGGGTAAATGTAATTTCTATTTCATGGAGAGTAAAGAGGGTTTTGGATTCATTACTGTCTTATTGCTGATTTTTGTTTTATTTCTATTTCATGGACAGTAAAGAAAGTTTATTTAAAAAGAAAACACTTCAAGTTCTTACTACTTAAGCATGTTTAAGCAAAAGGAAGCATTAAAAATCACATTATTTTTAAAGATGATGGAAGTTTGGTGAACCAAATATTTGATTTGATTATCCCCTACCTTCATCCTAAATAATTTTTTAAATCTTTCAAATATTTGTAACATCCCAAATTTTAGTAAGGCTGTTGACTCATTTAATGATTTCCATATTTTGCAAACCTCTAAGTCAACCATGTGAAAGAAAATAAATTATTTACAATTTTAACATTGTAATACCATAATTTTGATTGAAGAAGATATCTTTCAGCAATTTTTATTATTTATTCCATGCATAAACATGACAATATTTCTACTGGACTGAGAAGAATCCTCTTTATTTCTAAAACCATGAGGAAATACAAAGCTGAGTGCTAACTGATGAGAAAAATGACAGTTCATAGCATTTTTACAGGAGTCTGGAATGTAATCTCACTAATTGCAGTTTCCTTGGAAGCACAGAGGTTTATATTAAATCTTGTCACATTTCAATCTACATTTAATTATCACAGATCAGCCTTCAAATGCCTGTTGATGAGAAAGAAAATCACACAGGATATGGTAACCAAGGAGCACAGACAGAGTTGCAAGACATCTATTGTTTTGCTTCTGTGGTAAAATTAATCAATATTTTCACGCAGTCTCCCAAAATAGATAAACTCATGATACAATAAAACCAGCCTTTCTGTGTGCATCACTAGCCCAGAACCTCTGCTAATTGTTAACAGCTACAGGTTGCTTGAAAAGCTTTTGTCTTCTTTGGGTATCACATTCCAGCAGCAAAGCTCTGGGGATATTTATATTTCTGTGTGTGAGTCTCCTGAGCCCACTGCCTCCCGTAACATTCAGAGTGATGGTTCAGCTCCTCCTTACAAACCATGAGAGTCTGTGGTTTGCTGCCACACCAGACACATCAATCATCATGCCAACCACCCCTTACAAAGAAACTGCCTTTCCACAGTTCCTGCTGAAGATATTATTAGCCACAGCTTTTCCTACTGTAGGGGAGGCCATATTCTGTATCATATAACCCACCTCCTCTATCTCCCTTGGAAAACAAGTGATTGGAAAATGGGTGGATATGTGGCCCAAGGTGAGACCACCTTTCAGTTGTCCAGTGGCCTGTAAATTGGCTTATTGCGAAAAGCTTAACTGAGTTCATTAAAATCTTGCTCTGGGAACTGGGAAATACAGTGAGAATTGGTGTCAGCAGTGGGAAATTTAAGTAAAATATTGCTCAAATAGAGGCCATGAGGTGAAGGAGAGGATATGATGGGCCAGATCAAGTTATGAAGAAGAAAACACGAGTGTGTAGAGGATATTAAGAAGAACCGTTGTAAAAGCAGCAAGTTTTAGTTGAAAGAGCAGTAGTGACAGAGAGAAGTTGAATGATATCACCGGGAGCAGTAAAGCAAAACTCTACCATGTCACTTGCTGAGAAAGACTTACCAGTTTCTTTCTGCACAAGGTCCCCCTTTCACCATGTTGTGTATCTTAATACTGACCCTCCATTCCTACTACAGAATAACACCCTCTAATTGAAGTAGACTGAGTAATTTAAGAATGGAAAGTTTACTACATTTTAAAGTACGAGCATTGCAAAATTTACGTAACTCTATTACAGTCTTACAGTTACCTTCTCTTTAATCTCTTACTTTGCTTACAGGATCTACAATGTAGCTTTATAATAAATTTTGGTATCTACCACTCTTTTCTGGCTAAAATGCTAACTCAAACCCAGTGAGAAGTACAAAAGTAAGCAAGAAATTTGAGAAGTTAGTGTAATATTCATGATACACTTATCCCTACATCATCATTCATACGTGACTTGGATTTTTATCCTGGGAGACTATTATTAGGAGAAGCAGATACTGGAGAGTAAGAGTATAACACCCCTTAATTTTATTTTGGAATTTTATTTATTTTTATATAGCAGGTTCTTATTAGTCATCTATTTTGTACATATTTGTGTATATATGTCAATCCTAACCTCCCAATTCACACCACCAACCACAACCCCCACCCACTTTCTCCCCTTGGTGTCCACACGTTTGTTCTCTACATCTGTTTCTCTATTTCTTCCTTGCAAACTGGTTCATCTGTACCATTTTTCTAGATTCCTCATATATGCGTTAATATACGATATTTGTTTTTCTCTTTTTTTTTTACATCTTTATTGGAGTATAATTGCTTTACAGTGGTGTGTTAGTTTCTGCTTTATAACAAAGTGAATCAGTAATACATATACATATGTTCCCATATCTCTTCCCTCTTGCATCTCCCTCCCTCCCACCCTCCCTATCCCACCCCTCTAGGTGGTCACAAAGTATGGCGCTGATCTCCCTGTGCTATGCGGCTGCTTCCCACTAGCTATCTATTTTACATTTGGTAGTGTATACATGTCAATGCCACTCTTGTCACTTCGTCCCAACTTACCCTTCCCCCTCCCCATGTCCTCAATTTCATTCTCTATATCTGCGTCTTTATTCCTGTCCTGCCCCTAGGTTCTTCAGAACCTTTTTTTTTTTTAAGATTCCATATACATGTGTTAGCATATGGTATTTGTTTTTCTCTTTCTGAATTACTTCACTCTGTATGACAGATTCTAGGTCCATCCACATCTATACAAATGTCCCACTTTCATTTTTTTATGTCTGAATAATATTCCTTTGTATAAATGTACCATATCTTCTTTATCCATTCATCTGTCGATGGGCATTTAGGTTGCTTCTGTGACCTGGCTATTGTAAATAGTGCTGCAATGAACATTAGGGTGCATGTGTCTTTTTCTCTTTTTTTTTTTTGTATTTTTGAATTTTATTTTATTTATTTATTTTTTATATAGCAGGTTCTTATTAGGTACATGTGTCTTTTTGAATTATGGTTTTCTCTGTGTATATGACCAGCAGTAGGATTGCTGGGTCATATGGTAATTCTATTTTTAGTTTTTTAAGGAACCTCCATACTGTTCTCCACAGTGGCTGTATCAATTTACATTCCCACCAACAGTGCAAGAGCGTTCCCTTTTCTCCACACCCTCTCCAGCATTTGTTGTTTGTAGATCTTCTGATGATGCCCAACACCCCTTAATTTTGTTGAGTACCAGTACCAGACAGTTGAGCCATGCCAATTACAAAAAAGAAAAAGGAGCACACTAGTCCTATTTTTGAACTAAATATTTCCCATTTCCCACATCTGAACCATTCCTAAGTTTAACATAACAATGCCAAACAGAAAAGAGAAAAGAAAAGCAGAAAAACTCAGAATTTTTTTTAAGTGTAGCTGCACTTATAGAAGAAAATAAGGAAAAGTAAATTGAACAAAAAATTCCCCACAAGTGACACTGAATTCCTCAAGGAAGTTATTTATACTTGGGTCCAGAATCACATAATCGATTTTGTAGTTTAAAAAAATGCCATCAGAGTTTTTACAAAGAACTTCTGTTTTTTGTGCTTCAGATATCAGAGTCAATGACCTTGAATGAAAAGGAAAAAAAAAAATTCTCTTTTTCTGAGATACACACAATGCTCACTTTTACTTGTTATTTCAAAGTCTGTAGTACCTGGCATGTTTTAAAGTATTAAGCCCTTCTTCTTATGATTTTCCAGTCTTTTTGGTCATCCAGAAAATCATTAACTGACTCCAGATTATAACTGAAACTGTGCATAGAATTCTTTTGCTTCCTTTCTTCTTTTTCAAATAAAAAAATTGAAAAATTCTGCATGATTCCATTCGTGCACATTTTCCTAAGCAATGATCACAACTGATAAAATATTTGTAATTATAAAACCATAGTAAATCAAACTAAAACAGCAATGGGATATTGTAATTTAAAGATAAGTTTGTTTTTCTGCCTCTCAAACTTGTGTACACTTCATATTCTTTACATTCAGTTTTTTCTTTAGTAAGTATAAATCCAGCTTAAAAGTGTCACTTTTTCTGCCAAAATATAACAAAGAAGTTGGTAGCGGTATTAAAATTATATTCTATCAGTACCGACTGTGAATAGTTTTAGCCCAAGAAGAATTAATGTTTACTATTACATTTTCATGTTATCCTCATTTGATTTGCAATGAGCCAGCTACACAACCATGTCAAAAATTAGACTCTTTAAACAAACATGCTTAAGAACAAAACTGGGTAGTAAATTAGCTCAACACTCTCTATTAACCTTAAGTGGCCCAGCTCATAAAGACACTGCCTTTATTGTCTTACTGCAGAACCCCACACAGTTTATACTCAAAAGTCCTAAGGAGCTGCTCCAGAGATGTTCTCAATAGTGCCAAAAATTACTTGATAAACTCTAATAGTAATTTATTATTATAAAACATACTATCAATGTATGTTTCCACTGTATTGGGTATAAAATAAAATTTCTCAAACATGATAAAATAAATACTATATATTACACTTACTAGAGAAAAATTTAGATGTACACATTTCACGTTTTGAAACAAGGCAGGAACACCCGCTATTACAGCTGTTATTCAACATAGTAGAGAATGTCCTGGTCAATAAACTAGTTTATTAAAACAAAATACATATAAGAATTTTTTAAAAAGGATAAATTTCTTTTTCCAGATAAAAAAATAACTAAAAGAAAATCAACAAACTATTAAAATCAATAAGAAAGTAAAGTGAGTTTATTGCATTTAAAATCCAACTTAAAAATAAGAATGTTCCTTTAAAGTAGCAGTAACTACATAGAATATATAATAGAAATAGAATCCATTTATAAAACACAAGAAACACTGTAGGGTATCTAGGGATGAATGAATTTAGCAAACCATGCCTGAAATGTTCTGGGAGAAATTTTTGAAAACATATTAAAAAACCATTAAAGAAAGCCCTAAAAGATGGAGTAAGATAACATGCTTGAGAATAAAATGATGAAGGATTTTAGATGCCAATTTTCCCCCAATCAATCCATATATTCAATAAAATTCATATTAAAATCCTAGAAAGAATAATTTTAGAATAAGACAGTGATTCTCAAATTTACATCAAAGAATAAAGATCTGTGAATAGCTATGAAATTTTTTAAAAGAACAAATCTTTTTGATTTGTACTTAACCTTTCCAGATTTTAAGACACTTAAAACCATGAAAACAGCATGAGTGGTGCATAAATAGATGAGAAGACCAGTGAAATACAATGGAGAGCCCAGAAACACCATAATTAATGAAAAGTTAGCACATGAAAGCACAGGATCACAAATCAGTGGAAAATGGACTAACAATTTAGTAGATAGTATTGGAGAAATGGCTTATTATGTGAAGAAAAATACATTTGGATACTTCCTATATCATATATGCAGATGAACTCCAGATTGATAAAAACCTAAATGTAAAAGTAAACTTAACAAGCGAAGTAGAAGATGGAGATGGAGATAGACTTTTTAATAAAGAAGGCCTCTACCGCACAAATCACAAGACAAAATTAATGGACACATATTCTACATAAAAACTAAAGATGTCAAAACAGCAGAAGCAAGAAGAACTACAATCCTGCAACCTGTGGAACAAAAACAACATTCACAGAAAGACAGACAAAATGAAAAGGCAGAGGACTACATACCAGATGAAGGAACAAGATAAAACCCCACAAAAACAACTAAATGAAGTGGAGAGAGGCAACCTTCTAGAAAAAGAATTCAGAATAATGATAGTGAGGATGATTCAGGACATCAGAAAAAGAATGGCAGCAAAGATGGAGAAGGTGCGAGAAATGTTTAACAAAGACCTAGAAGAATTAAAGAACAAACAAAGATGAACAATACAATAACTGAACTGAAAAATACACTAGAAGGAATCAATAAGAGAATAACTGAGGCAGAAGAACGGATAAGTGACCTGGAAGACAGAATGGTAGAATTCAATGCTGCCGAACAGAATAAAGGAAAAAGAATGAAAAGAAATGCAGACAGCCTACGAGACCTCTGGGACAACATTAAACACAACATTTGCACTATAAGGGTCCCAGAAGGAGAAGAGGAAGAGAAAGGACCCAAGAAAATATTTGAAGAGATTATACTCAAAAATTTCCCTGTCATGGGAAAGGAAAAAGCCACCCAAGTCCAGGAAGTGCAGAGTCCCAGGCAGGATAAAATGAAGGAGAAACATGGCAAGACACATAGTAATCAAATTGAGAAAAATTACTGAAAGCAACAAGGGAAAAATGACAAATAACATACAAGGGAACTCCCATAAGGTTAACAGCTGATTTCTCAGCAGAAACTCTGCCAGACAGAAGGGAGTGGCATGATATACTTAAAATTATGAAAGGGAAGAAACTACAATCAAGATTACTCGACCCAGCAAGGATCTCATTCAGATTCAACAGAGAAATCAAAAGCTTTAGAGACAAACAAAAGCTAAGAAAATTCTTCACCACCAAACCAGCTCAACAACAAGTGCTAAAGGAATTTCTCTAAGTGGGAAACACAAGAGAAGAAAAGGACTTACAAAAACAAACCAAAACAATTAAGAAAATGGTAATAGGAACATACATATCGATAATTACCTTTAACATGAATGGATTAAATGCTGCAACCAAAAGACACAGGCTCGCTGAATGGATAAAAAAACAAGACCCATATATATGCTGTCTACAAGAAACCCACTTCAGACCTAGGGACACATACAGACTGAAAGTGAGGGGATGGAAGAAGACATTCTATGCAAAAGGAAATCAAAAGAAAGCTGGAGTAGCAATACTCATATCAGATAAATTAAACTTTAAAAAAAAGAATGTTACAAGAGACAAAGAAGGACACTTTGTAATGATCAAGGGATCAATCCAAGAAGATAGAACAATTATAAATATATATGAACCCAACACAGGAACACCTCAATATATAAGGCAACTGCTAACAGCTACAAAAGAGGAAATCAACAGTAGCACAGTAATAGTGGGGGACTTTAAAACCTCACTTATATCAATGGACAGATCATCCAGACAGAAAATTAATAAGGAAACACAAGCTTTAAATGACACAATAGACCAGAGATATTAATTGATATTTATAGGACATTCCATCCTAAAACAGATTACACTTTCTTCTTAAGTGCACCCAGAACATTCTCCAGGATAGATCACATCGTGGGTCACAAATCAAGCCACAGTAAATTTAAGAAAACTGAAATCATATCAAGCATTTTTTCCAACCACAACACTATGAGATTAGAAATCAATTTCAGGGAAAAAAATGTAAAAATCACAAACACATGGAGGTTAAACAATACATTACTAAATAACCAAGAGATCACTGAAGAAATCAAAGAGGAAATCAAAAATTACCTAAAGACAAATGACAATGAAAACAGAATGATCCAAAACCTATAGACTGCAGCAAAAACACTTCTAAGAGGGAAATTTGTAACAATACAAGCCTACCTCAAGAAACAAGAAAAATCTCAAATAAACAATCTAACCTTACACCTAAAGGAACTAGAGAAAGAAGAACAAACAAAACCCAAAGTTAACGGAAGGAAAGAAATCATAAATATCAGAACAGAAATAAATGAACTAGAAACAAAACAACAGCAAAGATGAATAAAACTAAAAGCTGATTCTTTGAAAATATAAACAAAATTGATAAACGTTTAGCCAGACTCAACAAGAAAAAGAGGGAAAGGACTCAAATCAATAAAATTAGAAGTGAAAAAGGAGAAGTTACAAGAGACACCACTGAAATACAAAGCATCCTAAGAGACTACTACAAGAAACTCTATGCCAATAAAATGGACAACCTGGAAGAAATGGACAAATCCTTAGAAAGGTATAACCTTCCAAGACTGAACCAGGAAGAAACAGAAAATAGGAACAGACCGATTACAGGTAATGAAACTGAAACTGTGATTAAAAATTTCCAACGAACAAAAGTCCAGGACCAGAAGTCTTCACAGGTGAAGTCTACCGAACATTTAGAGAAGAGCGAACACCCATCCTTCTCAAACTCTTCCAAAAAACTGCAGAGGAAGGAAAATTCCCAAACTCATTCTACGAGGCCACCATCACCCTGATAACAAAACCAGACAAAGATATTACAAAAAAAGAAAATTACAGCCCAGTATCGCTGATGAATGTAGATGCAAAAATCCTCAACAAAACACTAGCAAACAGAATCCAACAACACATGAAAAGGATCATACACCATGATGAAGTGGGGTTTATCCCAGGAATGCAAGGATTCTTCAATATACACAAATCAGTCAATGTGATACACCATATTAACCAACCGAAGAAGAAAAACCATACGATCATCTCAATATATGCAGAAAATCTTTTGACAAAATTCAACACCCATTTATGATAAAAACTCTCCAGAAAGTGGGCAGAGAGGGAACCTACCTCAACATAATAAAGGCCATATATGACAAACCCACAGCAAGCATCATTCTCAATGGTGAAAAACTGAAAGCACTTCCTCTAAGATCAGGAACAAGACAAGGATGTCCACTCTCACCACTACTATTCAACATAGCTTTGGAAGTCCTAGCCATAGCAATCAGAGAAGAAAAAAGAAATAAAAGCAATACAAACTGGAAAAGAAGAAGTAAAACTGTCACTGTTTTCAGATGACAGGATACTATATAGAGAGAATCCTAAAGATGCCACCAGAAAACTACTAGAGCTCATCAATGAATCTCGTAAAGTTGCAGGATAAAAAATTAATGCAGAGAAATCTCTTGCATTCCTATACACTAACAATGAAAGATCAGAAAGAGAAATTAGGGAAACACTCCCATTTACCATTGCAATAAAAAGAATAAAATACCTAGGAATAAACCTACCTAAGGAGGCAAAAGACCTGTATGTAGAAAACTATAAGACATTAATGAAAGAAATCAAAGATGACACAAACAGATGGAGATATATCATTTTCTTGGATTAGAATAGTCAACTTTGTGAAAATGACTATACTACCCAAAGCAATCTACAGATTCAAGGCAATCCCTATCAGATTACCAGTGGCATTTTTTACAGAAGTAGAACAAAAAATCTTGAAATTTGTATGGAGACACAAAAGACCTCGAATAGTCAAAGCAGTCTTGAGGGAAAAAAACGGAGCTGGAGGAATCAGACTCCCTGCCTTCCGACTGTACTATAAAGCTACAGTAATCAAGTCAGTATGGTTCTGGCACAAAAACAGAAATACAGATCAATGGAACAGGATAGAAAGCCCAGAGATAAACCCACACATGTACGGTCAACTAATCTATGACAAAGGATATACAATGGAGAAAAGACAGCCTCTTCAATAAGTGCTGCTGGGGAAACTGGACAGCTACATGTAAAAGAATGAAATTAGAACACTCCCTAACACCATACACAAAAATAAATTCAAATGGATTAGAGACCTAAATGTAAGACCAGACACTAGAAAACTCTTAGAGGAAAACATAGGAAGAATGCTCTTTGCCATAAATCACAGCAAGATCTTTTTTGATCCACCTCCTAGAGTAATGGAAATAAAAACAAAAATAAACAAATGGGACCTAATGAAACTTCAAAGCTTTTGCAAAGCAAAGGAAACGACAAACAAGACAAAAAGACAACCCTCAGAATGGGAGAAAATATTTGCAAACAAATGATTAATCTCCAAAAATTATAAACAGCTCATGAAGCTCAACATTAAGAAAACAAAGAACCCGATCCAAAAATGGGCAGAAGACCTAAATAGACATTTCTCCCAAGAAGACATACAGATGGCCAAGAAGCACATGAAAAGCTGCTCAACATCACTAATTACTAGAGAAATGCAAATCAAAACTACAATGAGGTATCACCTCGCACCAGTTAGAATGGGCATCCTCAGAAAATCTACAAACAACAAATGCTGGAGAGGGTGTGGAGAAAAGGGAATCCTCTTGCACTGTTGGTTGGAATGTAAATTGATACAGCCACTATGGAGAACAGTATGGAGGTTTCTTACAAAACTAAAAATAGAATTACCATATGACCCAGCAATCCCACTACTGGGCATATACCCAAAGAACACCATAATTCAAAAATACACATGCACCCCAATGTTCATTGCAGCACTATTTACAATAGCCAGGTCATGGAAGCAACCTAAATGCCCATCGACAGACAAATGGATATAGAAGATGTGGTACATATATACAATGGAATATTACTCAGCCACAAAAAGGAATGAAACCGGGTCATTTGTAGAGACGTGGATGGATCTAGAGACTCTCATACAAAGTGAAGTAAGTCAGAATGAGAAAAGCAAATATCGTATATTAATGCATATATGTGGAATCTAGAAAAATGGTACAGGTGAACTGGTTTGCAGGGCAGAAATTGAGACACAGATGTAGAGAACATACGTATGGACACCAAGGGGGGAAGTGGCAGGTGTGTGTGTGTCGGGGGGTGGGATGAACTGGGAGATTGGGGTTGACATATATACACTTATATAAAATAGATAACTAATAAGAAACTACTGTATAAAAAAATAAATTAAATAAAATTAAAAAAAAAAACCCTAAAGATGTCTTTCAGCAAAAGGCAACACAGTCAAAGTCAGCAGACTAGTCCCAGACTAGGAGAAAATATTTGAAATCTCTAAATCTGAGAATTAATTACTCTGATATATAATGAAGTACTATAAATCATATTTTAAAACAAGAATTAGGAAACAATAGAAAAATGGTTAAAGAGTATGAATAGGCAATTCACTAATGGGGAAGCCCAAAATACTATTAAGAATATGGAGAGATGTTCAACCTCCCTAATGGTCACAGAGAGCCAATAAAACTAATTTGAAATAGAATTATATAGTCATTAGAATGGTAAAAATTGGAGCATTAGTAATATCAAGTGTTAGCAAGGATATAAGAAAATTTTAACATCCATTGCTAGTATTACGAATGTAAACTGGGGCAAACATTCTGGAAAGCATGTAATTGTGTACTTTGAATAGTCTTGAATACAAACCTCAGAGAAACAGATGGAATGTTCATCATAGCACGACTTTTGGTAGCAAGTATTTGGAGGGATCCTAGACATCAGTAGGAGAAAGGACAAGTACAATATGGCATATGCAAATGATGGCATGGAATAGTCATAAATGAGCCAGATGTACATGTAACAACATGGGTAGATACAAAAGAATACAGTAGTACACAAGAAAAGTAAGATGCAGAATGACATAACCATGTCATTTATGTAAAACACAAAGCAATAGCACTATATATTTTTTTAAATAGATACATATCTAAGTAAACATATGGATAGTATATTAGGAGACTGACTATTAAATACAGTAAAGCGGGTGAATGTGTGTTGGGTGGGGAAAAGTGAGTGAGGATGGTGAATACAGAACAAATAAAACAAAAAGGGACCTCATGATGAAAATACTCGCTGAACAGAGAATATGATTAACTCAATACTCGACACATGAAAACCCACATACAACAGTATTTAGAAGATAGTGGGAATTCCCTGGTGGTTCAGTGGCTAGGACTCTGTGCTTCTACTGACGGGAGCCTGGGTTCGATCCCTGGTTGTGAAACTAAGATTCCACAAGCCGTGCAGAGAGGCCAAAAAAGAAAAATAAAATGACTGGGTTAAAACCAAAAAAGATGAAGATAGTGGTGCTATAGGACTAGAAAAGAAGAGCTTTTAAAGAAAAAAGAATGGACAAAATTATCAAATGTTGTGAAGAGTTCATGTAAGAAAAGGAGTCAAAAAAAGAAAAAAGAACAAATTATGTTTCCTTTACTGAAAGTGGTGAAAATAATTTCACTAAACCATCGTCAATTTCTTCATATTCCTTAATTTGTAAAACTAGATTGAATGCTTTTCTATGAGTGTTTTGGCAATGACACACAAAAAAAAATCTTGCTTCTTCTAATTGCATACTAATTTCTGCTTTTCTTTTACTGGTAGCTTCCTATCACTACTTATGTTCTGTTTACTACCTCCTATGACCAGCAGATCCTTTCCTGATCTCATTGTGCTCATTTGTGTGATATAAATGGCTATTATTATCAATTAGTTTATTTTTATGATAGACATGCCCTATGACCTCTCCTTAGTGAAAAGATGCTTCTATAATCTATTTCCATATTCTTTGGTTTATTTATTCTAAGTCACTTCATCATTCACTGTGTATATGGTTTTATATCAGAGTGCTCCAGATGTAGGACCATATTTATGTCATATAAAGTAACTCCTTCCCAGCAAGGGGGCTGTAAATGTAGACTTTGCTCAAGAAGAGAAAATGGTTATTAGTGAGAATCTAGCTATTCTCTTCCATAGCTGGATCTTCTCCCTTCTTGTCATTAAATCTATTTCACTCTTTCTCACACACATAGAAACACACTTACTCTCCCTCCAGGGATGACAACCCAAAGTCCCATCCAGTCACTGCTTGCAACTCAAGCCCAGGAACACTGGGTGAGATGCAGTCTTCTCCATTAGGTCTAGATGTGGCTCCTCATGTTCCAGCATCCTATTAAACTAGAAAGGTATCTGTTTCCCTACATCCCATATACAGTGGTTGAACAAGGACATGATGGTTACACAGTGACTACACAAGAAACACTCCCCATTTGGAAAAGAGAAAAAATGGAGGAACACAGCAGACATAGGTCTATAGCAATCCTGTTATGCACACATTTTAAGAGCCCCTCCATCTGGGGGTAGTTCCTTAAGTAGACCCTGATTCTGCTCTTTGAGAACATCTCCATAGTGTTTGACTAACTGAAACAAACAATTCCATCTTTAGGGAGCTTCCTCCTTGTTCATTAATCAACTTGGCCACATCTAAAGTGAGTGTTAGGGAGAAGATCCTATTTGAGGTCTAGACCAAGCCCTCTAAGCTGCCTCCTGCTTATGGAAAGTTAAGGGACAAGAATTATTTTACATCTCAAATAGTCAAAGTGATTTTATTCTGGGCGCGTGGCTTCTTGGGCCATATACACTCTCCTCAGAAACACAGTAAACACTTAGTATTTTTACTTCCAGTAGTTCCATGTGCCATACTCAAAGTTCTTTTCAGACACAGATCTCAAATCTGTCTTTTGTTCTTTGCCTCTTTGTCCCAGTGCCTCACATTCTCAATGTAATACTTACTGGCTATAGTGAGGTCCTCTGGAACAGTAGGTGAGAAGTTTCACTATTAATGAAATCTTTTCCTGACTTTATTCAACTGTGAATTTTTAGCACCTTCAACACTCAAAGTTTTCATTATTTTTTTTAAT